>NC_057814.1:479111493-479411493 GCF_018294505.1 Triticum aestivum | reverse complement strand
GCACTTTGAGAATATAACCCATGACTCCCTTCTGCAGTAACTTCTCCATTTTGGCTGCTGACAGCAGACACCTTTTCTTGGGGATGGTATGATCAAACAGTGTTATTGGTTGACCATTCTTAGTGAGTACCAACAACCTTTCCACCAAATCCAGACAAATAGGACTGTACTGATATATCCAATCAGCTCCTAAGATGATATCATAGGCTACTAAGTCTAGTACCTTGAATTTGCTGCAGAATGTATGACCTTGTACCTTAAAATCCATGACAGGTACTTGAGACATGGACAGTAACTTGCCCCCACCTGCTACAGTTACTTTCCTGGGCAGTATTGGTTGTTGATGGCAGTTACTTTTTATTGCAAATGCTTTGCTCATAAATGTGTCCGGAGATCCACTGTCAAACAGAGTTGTAGCCCTTTTGCCTGCAATCTCTATGATTAAGGAGAATGTGTTTGCTCCTGAAGTGCCTTCTGCAGCATGTGTAGAGATATGCATTGCTTGTGTAGTTTTCTCTATTGTGTTGTCATTTGTTTTTTCCTTGTCAGGTGTATTTGGAGCAGTATGGTAGATCTGTTCTTGTGCCTGACATTCTTCTGCACTATCACTGTCCTCTTCATCATCCAACTCTTGTAATATGTGTAGTGCCTTCCCAATTTTGCATTTATGCTGTCTTGACCAAGGTTCTCTGCAATACCAACAAGCCCTTGCATCCTTACGAAATGGCACAGTATATTTTTCCTGTGCTGGTACTTGTACCTGTAGAGGAGCAGTTGACTGTTTGTAATTTGATTGATATCCCCTTGGTTTGTAGGATGTGTGTGACTGGACTTTTCTGGCTGCTGCTGCTTTTTCATACACTTTGGCATACCAATAAGCTGAAATAATGCCTGTAGGTTTTTGACCACACACCTCATGTTTAATATCAGATCTAAGTCCACCAATGAAACAGCTGAGCAGAAAATTCTCTTGCAAACAAGGATGATCTCTTTTGACCAAAGCTACACACTGCTCAAAATTATCTATATATTGAGCTACTGTATTTGTCTGTTGAATGTTTTTTAGTAATTCCACTGCTTCATGCACATTGGCTTCCGAGAATGTGTCAGCGATCATTTGGCAGAATTGCTGCCATGTTACCATTTGCCAGGGCACACATATATTTTTCAGCCAATTAGAAGCTCTTCCTTGTAGGTGACCTGTTGCTAGGTTTACCCATTGATCATATGGGGTTCCTGACATATCAAAGAATTTCTCACAGGCTATGAGCCAACCTATAGGATCTTCTCCATTAAACAGTGGAATTTCCAGCCTTGGGCCCTTCAACACTGCTTCTGCAAAGTAAGATGGACCTCCTAGTTGTGTGGCATACTGATTTCTTTGGGCATCATATAAATTTCCCACTGCTTGGTACACTGGTGGTACTGCAGAGCCAGTCGTGGAAATGTTAATATATTGCCCAGTAACAGGATTATAAGTGTGAGGAGGAGTATATAATGGAGCACTAATTGGGGCAAAGTACCCACTATTCCCTGAAAACCCCAGTGTATGAGCCTGTACTGCTACACTTGTGCTTGCAGGATTTAGTCTGAATTGGTTTTGCATAGGAATTGTTGACTGCTTGTCAATGTTGACTCTAGTGCTCTCCGTAAAAAGGCTGGCATTTGGTAATGCTGAGGTAATTCCCTGTAGGCTACGCATTGGCACAGAACCTTGGATGGTAAATTCCTGCTCCAAGTTTCTAGTAACAGGAGGGAGTGACACATCAGTGGGATCTGTAATAGTAATCACAGGTGGTGCTCCAAGAACTGAAAGGCTAGTGTTCCCTTGAGGCTGTGCACTAGGAGTGACCACTTCTGTTTTCTGACTTTGTAAGGACATGTTCTGCAAGATGAGTTGCAGAGTTTTCTGAATTTCAGCATTCATATCCGTCAGTTTGGCTTCAACCCGTGGCATGGTAACCATTTCAGCACGGATCTGAGTTACTTCCTTCTTAAGTTCCTTGAGATCTGCTAACTCCGTCCGCAGTACAGACACCTCACTCTCCAGACGATCCACTGTGATTTGCACTTTGGCGCGTGTGTCTGCCATCTCAATTCCTGTAGATCGACCCGTGGTACAAGAACTTACAGTCATGTCGCCCTGTTCGCCGAGCTCCCAATCCACGCCTCCAGTAGCGCACGGATCACGTCAGAGACCGGGATTTTAGCACTAGGAGAGTGTCTCCCAGCAACCGCCTCGAACTCGTGGATCTGCGCCCGAGCAATTCGCCGCCGCCACGACGCCTCCACTCGAACACCGCCGCCGCCGCAAACAGGGAGGGACGGGAGGGATTTTACGAGAGAGCCCAACCCCTTGTCCTTCTCTGCTTGATTCGCCGCCGCAACGTCGCCGTCGCCGAGAATTCGAATGGCTCTGGATACCTTTGTGATGATTGAACTACCAGAACGCAGGAGATATGAGGATTCAGGATATTAAGTTGGATTTCATGGAGGAATTTGGATACAAGAGGTAGATCAAGAGGGGAGATACCCCGTCTTGCCGTACATAGCTAGGGTTCTATCTTGACTAGAAATGGGGAATTACATCTTAGCCTCTCCCTCACGCGACCTGGTTCTCTTATACTAGTCCAGCTCCTCGCTGTAACTTTCTGTTACTGTCGTTAAACGGTTACAAAGCAGTACAGAGTTTAAAACTACTGGTAAAAGGCGAGGATTCATCCGAGCCATTGATTTCTCCGAAACGTCATCGCTTCATCCTAGCCGTTGCTTGTCTGAACTTGATCTGGTGCTTGTTCTTCAGTATGCGCGAGGTTCAGGGCCTGACATATCCACCGGCAGCCGCGCCCGGTAGAGCCTGACGGCGCGCATGAAGAGGTGCGAGCAGACATCCGGCAGCGGCAGCACAGGCACCCCCGCCGCGCTCAGTCGCCACCGCGATGGCAACCGCACGTCCGACGTGACGGGGATGCCGAAGTGCGCCAGCTCGTCCGCCCCGTCGATCGTCAGGTTCGGGCAAGCCATCGACGGAGAAAGTGAGGGCAAGAGAGGTCGATCTGAGGGCGAGAGGAGGACAAGTGCGGCGACAAGGCTGGGTTTTATAGCGGCGCGGAGGGGCGGTAGGTGGAAGAGGCATTTAATGGCGGGTCGGGGGCGTGCGCAGGCGAGCGACCACGCGCCACCGGACGAAATCACACAGCTCGCAATCCACGCCGAGTAAAGGCGGCACGTGGGCGCAGGCGAGCGGTCAGTCCATGCCCGAGTAATGGCGAGCAACGCGGGTGGCCACGCGCCGCGCGTGAATCCACGTGGAGTAAAGGGCGGTAAGTGGGCGCAAGCGAGCGGCCTGTCCACGCCGACGTAATGGCGAGTGACGCGGATTCACGCGCCGCCTTCCATGTACGGCGTACACATGTATACACGGCCATGTAAACCGGACGTACACATGGCACGCACGGAGTACATGAAAAAAAAAACCAGGTGTGTGCGGGCGTCGGCAAGCCCCATGGCGGAGAATTTTTAGATAATGCCTATCATACCCTTTCTCATGAGGGAAAAACTTATCTTCAACCGGCTGAAAACACCGTCCGCGTCCGCCGCCTTCTCCGCGCTACACGTGGCACTGAGGGTACACCAAGCCTATCTCCTTCCTTTTCTCAACCTTATCTCCTCCTCCGCTCGTGCGTCACGTTTTCTCCTTCCCCGGTCTACATCCTAATCATCCCTTCTGGCTCATCCCCAACCCACGCATCGTCGCCAGTGGGCATGCCGATAGCCAAGCCTCCGTCAGCCACGCCCCTCCTCTTCTTCTCCTGCCTCCATCCCACCCAAGTTCCTCCTCCGCCGCATCTGAAACAAGATCTGGAGCCGCGTCTGCCGTCCCCGGGAGCACCAGTGTACGCGTCCGTCGCCGTCCCGCTGCTCGGGGAGCACCGGCGTGGACAGCCATGGCTGCCGCCTCCCCGAGCTCAATTTCCCGCTACAAGTTTTCTGCAACAACGGTGCTTCTACATCCCCGGCAGCCACGCTCGCCTCCCTCATCCATGGCTGCACTCGCTTCCCCATCCATGGCCGTGCTAATTTTGCAACATGGGTCATGTTGCAGGAGAAAATTAGATGCGGCAGAGATGTTGTTTTAGTTTTTGCAACAAGGTCTTGTTGCAGAAAATTAGACGCAGCGGAAGATGTTGCAATTTTTGCAACAAGGATCTTGTTGCAGAAAATTAGACGCGTGAAAAATGTTGTTGCAGAAAATTAGACGCGACGGGAGATGTTGTTTCCAATTTCCTAAGGGTCTTGTTGCAGAAAACCAAAAAAGAAGAGGTTTTTGCAACATGGGTTTTGTTGCAAAAAATTGTAGAAGATGAGGCTTCGCAACAAGGTCTTGTTGCAGGAAATCAGTGAAGACCAGATCTTGCAACAAGAGCATCGTTGCAGGAAATTAGAGAGGAGTATTGAACGGCTCGCGTCACGCATCGAATGGCTCGCAAGACACTTGTTTCTGAAACTCGATCGTTGTTTCGGGAATTAATGGGTCAGGGGAGGAGACCGAGCCGCATGCGAGAAGTAGATCGGACGGCTGCGCGTGCATACATCGAACAACCGTTGAGGTGGTGGATGTTTCATATGGTTCACCCGGCGGATGCGTAGAGTCTCCCTTCTCATGAAGGGGTATGGAAAAATCTGAGTCATCGATGTGTTTAAGGTGTTTTTTTTTAGAATTTTATCATTCATATCACGAATCAGTACAAAGTAGTTGACCCTTACAAGCACACTGAAACGCAAACACAAAGGACCATGAACACCTAGAGTACCCTAAGACAACCATAACACAAGAAGATCTCCGGAGCCCCGTGTCATCATCCCTGAATCTTGAGAGAAGACCACTGTAGCAGAAGGATCTGCAACCAGTCGCAAGCAGGTCATCATCTTCGACCTCGGTACAATTGGCGCCATGCTGCATCCTCCTTTCTTGACACCAGCGCTGAGAGGGCATGGACATCAATCCAACATACCTGCAACAGCCGTTGCCATCTTTGGCTTTGAGTATCGCGAAAAGTGTCCCTTCCGGAAGGAAGAGAACTCGAGTCATCCGACCGGTCCAGCACCGCGGCCGAGCCATCCGCCTGGGCAAAACAGGATCTTCCACCAGCATCAGCGCAGAGGAAGGAGAAGAACAACAACAGCAAATCATACCAACATGGAAGAAGAAGGGTCTTCGTCTCCCTGCATCCATCGCCCATCTGACGACCCAAACGGCCAGTGCCGATGGACCTCCAGCCGCCATAGCCCGCGATCTCGACGAGATCCGGGGATCCCCAACCCCGCTGGCTCCTAGACGAAGGCAAAAGCCTCGCCTGACCGCGAACGGAGCCCGGAGAAACTTATTCCGACGCGACACCACCGCAACGGCCTCGGCAGCGTCTCCCTCAACCCTAACCCTACCACACACCCACCTAGCGAACAGACCCGAGGTTCCCCCTCCCTCCCGCCGCCGGAGCGGCCGACGGAGAGAGAGGGAACCGGCGGCGCGCATGAAACCCTCGTCGCCTCCTAGATCGCCTCGTGCGATCCTAATCTTTCGGGCTATGACTTACAAGCGTTGTGCGCCGTCGTTAGAGTTGCCCCTGATGTGTTTAAGGTGTTGAATAATAGAAGTGCAGACAGAATATTAATGTGCGGACAGTCCAATATTCAGGTTACTCCTTCTCCGACCCGGGAAAGAATCCCTTGAAACCAAATTGGCCTTATAAAGCCACCAATCCCTTCGACCCCTCATCAAATCAAAAGAAATCAAAAATCAATCCCTTGGCCTCTCAGCCTCTACCGCCGCCTTCGCCTGCCAAGACAATCAACTGCAAAGTCAAGTCTGATGGCCGCCGTACCATCGTCGACTTGTAGGTGCGTACCTGATTCATGTTGATTTCCGTTTCTCTCCCTTTCGTTGCCCTCTTTAGATTTGAGAATTTGGGCCTGATTGATTTCCATTTGATAATGGATTCGGGTTCGAAATTCCAATGACAGCGACGAAGAGCCAACGGCAACGCCTATGAAAGGAATCGAAGGAATCAGAATCACAAGTAATCCACGCCCGGCGGTGGGTGCAGCGGGCGAGCAAGCAGGAGTGTCTGGTTCCAAGAGAAAGCGTCGCCGGAAGCATTACGTTTACCTTGTCTTTGACGACTGGACGTACGGATATAGCATCCACAAGGTGAACTTGTCTCGCGGACGTAATAAGCAGACTGCTTTCTCATCACCGGCCGACGCGCCGTGCCTGCCTCCGGCGCTCTTCCGCTTGGAGGCACCGCATGGGTCGCCGGAGTACTTCGCGTCAGCCTTTGGCACCAGGATCTTGGCGATGCACACCAGGGATCCCGGAGGCCACAGACTGTTGGCCGGGACCTTCGTCCCCATGCTGGACGTCTCCTCGATGAGCATGACCTTTTGCCCTGGCCACGAATACCCGATCAATCCCATCTATCTCTCCGTTGGCAATACTACGCTATTCTGTCTCAGCGAATCCTCCTTCGAGATGCTCCACTGGGAGCCTCTCTGCCCGCCGCCGCTGGGTCAACGTCGCAGCAGGGAATGGTCGTGGCAACGGCTCGGGCATCCGCCATTCGAGAAGTATAACGTCACGTCCTACGCTGTGCATCCCGAGGCATGCACCATCTTCGTCAGCACCAAGAGGGACGACGACATTGCGGCGGCCACCTTCGCCTTTGACACGGCAAAGCATACGTGGGAACGGCTCGGCAGTTGGGCGCTGCCGTTCGCAGGCCGTGGTCACTTTGACCCGCACCTCAACGCCTTTGTTGGGCTCTCCAAAGATCCGGGCACCTTGGCCAAGTCTACTCCTGCTGCTTGTCCAGCTCCAGCACTGGCCACGGCCTTGAGTGGAAGCTCGGCAAGGAGAAGCTGTTCAGCCAGGACCCAGCTGAGAGGCATGTAGGCGCCACCCTTGTCTACATGGGCCACAGCAAATTCTGCCTAGTGCAGTGCGTCTCAAACTCCATTGAAGGCGAAAGCAATGGTCAGGAGCTTAAGGAAGAAGAGGGTATTGTGGGCGGACCCGTTTGCCGTACTGGGGAATGGGGTGCTCATCTGGAGCTCGATGAAGAGGGAGATGTCCAGGAGCTTAAGGAAGAGGAAGATGAGGACGAGGGATATGATCAGGAGCTCATGGACGAGGTATATGATCAGGAGCTCATGGAAGAGAGATATGTACCTGGTTGCAGTCTGTATCGCTTGACCACATTCTCTCTCAGCTATAACATCAACGGAGACCTGACGACTGGCAATAGCTGTCGAGTGCTATACTATAAAGTGCCTGATGCAATCACTCGGCCATACCTCGTTGAAGATCCGGTCGCATTTTGCATGTAAAGTGCTAAAATCCTGTCATGTATTCAGTTCCCATGTTTAATTTTCGCTCGGTTGTGGCTCACACATTATTTGAACATAGGAAGGCAATACATTAACTGAATCGCCGGTCATGAACCCTTGAACATACTACTACGGCGAGCTTCTCCCTCCCCAATCCTGCTCAGTTCAGTATTGCCCGCGTTGATTTTTTGCAGACATCTCTCTGCGTGTCTTCGCCCTGTCCCCTTTCTCGTCGCTATTCCCTTTTCTGGTCATTGTCTGCAATGTAGCCCCTCCGACTAGTGACGCTAAATCACCTCTCGACAGGGATGCTGTTTGCTACTTTACATGATTACTCCCTCCGTTCCTAAATATTTGTCTTTTTAGAAATTTCAAATGGACTACCACATATGGATGCATATTTATATTTTGGAGTGTAGATTCACTCATTTTACTCCGTATGTAGTCACCTGTTGAAATCTCTAGAAAGACTAATATTTAGGAATGGAGGAAGTAGTTTTTAATTCCGCAAAGTTCCACGGGTGACGCCGTTTGTTTCAGTCAATCCGATTTTTTACACCTGTTCATCACCAATCCAACGGGGAACTAGTTATCTCAGGGATCAAAAACCCTGCGGCAGTAAATGTGCATTTGTTTGTTTATTTTTGTTCAGGTACAACATGAGTCGATTTCTTTGTCCTTAGATAGTGCTGGGGATTTTCGAATTCAGGGACAATGTGACTTGCCCCTAGTCAGTGTATTTGACGAGAGCTAAGCAGGTTTTTGTTGTAGGAGTAGATTATTTTCAGGTCAGTGTATTTTTTCAGGCATTCAGTACATGTTTTGTCACTTTTTCAGCAATTTTTAGTGGATTGTTTAAGGATCAAGCTCAATTTGTCATGTCCATGTAGTAACAAAAATTTCCGGTGTGGCATGATCCTGACGTCGCACAAAAAATATGTCAAGCATAGCAGATGAGAAGTTGGAGCAATGGCCACTCTAACTGAGACAGCAGGTCTAGGCAGTTAGGCGCCGGCAGTTGGCTTGATCTTTTTAATCGGCATGTGAACGAGCGTATGCGCGGGTGGAGCCGCCTGCTTGGATAGTACACAAAGTGTGGTTTGTTTTGAATTTTTTTTCTGAGAGGAAGCAGATGAGCCTGGGCACCGAA
Source organism: Triticum aestivum (assembly GCF_018294505.1). Taxonomy (NCBI): domain Eukaryota; kingdom Viridiplantae; phylum Streptophyta; class Magnoliopsida; order Poales; family Poaceae; genus Triticum; species Triticum aestivum. The sequence goes on along the minus strand of NC_057814.1, from coordinate 479,402,957 downwards.
TTGGATTTCTGGGTATTCAAACTCAATTTATCATTCAGTTATCAGTGTGTTTGTGTGCACTCTGTCATTCAGTATTCCATGGGTAGTTTGCAGTATTATTTTTCTAGCATTCGTTTGTGCTTATTTGTTATTTCAGCTAGCTCCTTTTCTCTCCGACTTCTTTTCCAAAGTCCAGCCTGGCTTTCTCCTGGTCTATGTTATTTGTTCAGCATTATCAGTGTGTTTTGTTTGGCCGAAGGTCTGGGGACTCTATGGCTCAGAGGTCATCCACTGGTTGCTATTAACCAAACTACCATTTTTCATTGTTTTGCTATACATCATTGCCTAATTTTTTATTCATTTAGCTCATCATTTACTTCTCAGATTGACGGTGTATATTTCATCACTCTTATTATTGGTTTCTTTTTCAGTTAGAATTTCTTAATAATCAATAATAATGGTAAGCATCTCATTTTTTTTCCTGTCTTCTCTGGCTCTTAGATTATCAGTTTCTCTAATTCCCTAAGTATCTCACATTCTTTCTCAGATTCTCTATTTCCCTAAGTATCTCATTACTTTTCATGTCTTCTCTGTCTCTCAGTTTTTCATCAGTTTATTTTTTCCCCATCCTTTTATTCAGTCTATCTTTCTTAGTCTTCTATTTTCTGAATGTCAGTCTTTCTTTGTTTCTTCTTATTCATCATCTCTTTAGTTTTCTCAGTCTTATTCAATTTGTCTTCAACTTCTCTTCTTATCTTCAAGGCTATTCAAGTACATTTTTTCTAGCATCCGGTTATATTTCCCTTTTTACAGTGAAGCAACCTGCACAACACAAGCAAGAAGATGATTATAAGGAATCTTCTTTCTCTAGAACCTTGTTATTCTTAATTCAGTTAGCATTGTTCATTATTAATTCTTCAGCACATATTTGTCATTAATTTTTCAAAATCTTTCCTAATTTTACTCAATCTTGATTTTATCATCAATTTAAGTATGTTTGTAGTGAGTATTAGTTTCAAAAGTAGTCCTATCTGTGTATGCTTAGTCCTATCTAACTTCTATTTTGTAAATCATTTTTCATTATCATTCTTCAGTAGTTTGCAAATGACCAGTTATTTTTAATCTGATTAAATAAAGGCGAACGTTCTCTGGTCTTTATCATTCTTCAGTTCTCTCGTCAGATTTATTTTTAATAATTACATGATATTCTCAGTCCTGCGATTCTTTGATGCTTAGTTTCTGAAGTGGTACTAGCGGCCAAGTTAAAATCATCTACTAGCAGCCAAGTTGCTGTTAGAGTTATAATATAGGTCATGTACCCCTTTGTATTTATCCCGTTGTATAAGGGGTTTCCTGCATATGTTCCACACCTGTACATGTATATATATCGGCCTATGGCCTCATGGGAATATAATTTGCTTATTCCTAACATGGTATCAGAGCTAAGGTCTTGAGTTCAAGTCCTGGTTTGCGCAATTTATCTAAAAATTGCTGTTGCCCCCCTTTGTGTCCACGTATAGACCTCTTGAGTCATACGTGAGTTTCGCGCTCCGTCGCTCTCTTCCGGTTGCACGTGTTGACTTGTCTTCCCCGTCACACGTGAGAGGGGGTGTTACATTATATGTGGACTGCACTAGCCCTTTCCATCAGTTCGGACTTTTGGTTGCGTTGGCTAGTGCATGAAGCTTAACATGGTAGCAGAGCCAGGTTCTCTTGCTGAGCAGGGTACTCTTGCCCAGTTCTCTTGTCCTGGTGCTCATGCTCAGAATGGCGTGTCTGAGCGCTGTTGGAAATATGCCCTAGAGGCAATAATAAATGGTTATTATTATATTTCTTTGTTCATGGTAATTGTCTATTGTTCATACTATAATTGTATTGTCCGGAAATCGTAATACATGTGTGAATAAATAGACCACAACATGTCCCTAGTAAGCCTCTAGTTGACTAGCTCGTTGATCAACCGATAGTCATGGTTTCCTGACTATGGACATTGGATGTCGTTGATAACGGGATCACATCATTAGGAGAATGATGTGATGGACAAGACCCAATCCTAAGCATAGCATAAAAGATCGTGTAGTTTCGTTTGCTAGAGCTTTTCCAATGTCAAGTATCTTTTCCTTAGACCATGAGATCGTGCAACTCCCGGATACCGTAGGAGTGCTTTGGGTGTGCCAAACGTCACAACGTAACTGGGTGACTATAAAGATGCACTACGGGTATCTCCGAAAGTGTCTGTTGGGTTGGCACGGATCGAGACTGGGATTTGTCACTCCGTGTGACGGAGAGGTATCTCTGGGCCCACTCGGTAATGCATCATCATAATGAGCTCAGTGTGACTAAAGCGTTAGTCACGGGATCATGCATTGCGGTACGAGTAAAGAGACTTGCCGGTAACGAGATTGAACAAGGTATTGGGATACCGACGATCGAATCTCGGGCAAGTAACATACCGATTGACAAAGGGAATTGCATACGGGATTGATTGAATCCTCGACACCGTGGTTCATCCGATGAGATCATCGTGGAACATGTGGGAGCCAACATGGGTATCCAGATCCCGCTGTTGGTTATTGACCGGAGAGGCGTCTCGGTCATGTCTGCATGTCTCCCGAACCCGTAGGGTCTACACATTTAAGGTTCGGTGACGCTAGGGTTGTAGAGATATATGTATGTGGAAACCCGAAAGTTGTTCGGAGTCCCGGATGAGATCCCGGACATCACGAGAGGTTCCGGAATGGTCCGGAGGTGAAGAATTATATATAGGAAGTCCAGTTTCGGCCACCGGAAAAGTTTCGGGGGTTACCGGTATTGTACCGGGACCACCGGAAGGGTCCCGGGGGTCCACCGGGTGGGGCCACCTATCCCGGAGGGCCCCATGGGCTGAAAGTGGAAGGGAACCAGCCCCTAGTGGGCTGGGCGCCCCCCCATGGGCCTCCCCCCATGCGCCTAGGGTTGGGAACCCTAGGGTGGGGGGACTTCCCCCTTGCCTTGGGGGGCAAGGCAACCCCTTTCCCCCCTTTGGCCGCCGCCCCCCCTTGGAGATCCCATCTCCCAGGGCCGGCGCCCCCCCAGGGGCCTATATAAAGGGAGGGGGAGGGAGGGCAGCAACCTACACAGCCTTGGGCGCCTCCCTCCTCCCCTGCAACACCTCTCTCTCTCTCGCAGAAGCTCGGCGAAGCCCTGCCGGAGACCCGCTACATCCACTACCACGCCGTCGTGCTGCTGGATCTCCATCAACCTCTCCTTCCCCCTTGCTGGATCAAGAAGGAGACGTCGCTGCACCGTACGTGTGTTGAACGCGGAGGTGCCGTCCGTTCAGCACTCGGTCATCGGTGATTTGGATCACGGCGAGTACGACTCCGTCATCCACGTTCATTGGAATGCTTCCGCTCGTGATCTACAAGGGTATGTAGATGCACTCCTTTCCCCTCGTTGCTAGTAGACTCCATAGATGCATCTTGGTGAGCGTAGGAAAATTTTAAATTATGCTACGATTCCCAACAGTGGCATCATGAGCCAGGCCTATGCGTAGTTACTATGCACGAGTAGAACACAAAGCAGTTGTGGGCGTTGAGTTTGCCAATTCTTCTTGCCGCTACTAGTCGTTTCTTGTTTCGGCGGCATTGTAGGATGAAGCGGCCTGGACCGACCTTACACGTACGCTTACGTGAGACAGGTTCCACCGACTAACATGCACTAGTTGCATAAGGTGGCTAGCGGGTGTCTGTCTCTCCTACTTTAGTCGGAACGGATTCGATGAAAAGGGTCCTTATGAAGGGTAAATAGAAATTGGCAAATCACGTTGTGGTCATACGTAGGTAAGAAACGTTCTTGCTAGAAACCTACAAACCACGTAAAAACTTGCAACAACAATTAGAGGACGTCTAACTTGTTTTTGCAGCATGTGTTATGTGATGTGATATGGCCAGAAGATGTGATGAATGATATATGTGATGTATGAGATTGATCATATTCTTGTAATAGGAATCACGACTTGCATGTCGATGAGTATGACAACCGGCAGGAGCCATAGGAGTTGTCTTTATTATTTTGTATGACCTACGTGTCATTGAATAACGCCATGTAAATTACTTTACTTTGTTGCTAAACGCGTTAGCCATAGAAGTAGAAGTAATCATTGGCGCGACGACTTCATGAAGACATAATGATGGAGATCATGATGATGGAGATCATGATGATGGAGATCATGGTGTCATGCCGGTGACGAAAATGATCATGGTGCCCCGAAGATGGAGATCAAAGGAGCATGATGATATTGGCCATATCATGTCACTATTTGATTGCATGTGATGTTTATCATGTTTTTGCATCTTATTTGCTTAGAACGACGGTAGTAAGTAAGATGATCCCTTATGATAATTTCAAGAAAGTGTTCACCCTAACTGTGCACCGTTGCGAAGGTTCGTTGTTTCGAAGCACCACGTGATGATCGGGTGTGATAGATTCTAACGTTCGAATACAACGGGTGTTGACGAGCCTAGCATGTACAGACATGGCCTCGGAACACACGCAATACACTTAGGTTGACTTGACGAGCCTAGCATGTACAGACATGGCCTCGGAACACGGAGGACCGAAAGGTCGAGCATGAGTCGTATAAAAGATACGATCAACATGGAGATGTTCACCGATCTTGACTAGTCCGTCTCACGTGATGATCGGACACGGCCTAGTTAAACTCGGATCATGTTTCACTTAGATGACTAGAGGAATGTCTATCTGAGTGGGAGTTCATTAAATAATTTGATTAGATGAACTTAATTATCATGAACTTAGTCTGAAATCTTTACACTATGTCTTGTAGATCAAATGGCCAACGTTGTCCTCAATTTCAACGCGTTCCTAGAGAAAACCAAGCTGAAAGATGATGGCAGCAACTATACGGACTGGGTCCGGAACCTGAGGATCATCCTCATAGTAGCCAAGAAAAATTATGTCTTAGAAGCACCGCTAGGTGAAGCACCAATCCCTGAGAACCAAGACATTATGAATGCTTGGCAGCAGCGTGCTGATGATTACTCCCTCGTTCAGTGCGGCATGCTTTACAGCTTAGAACCGGGTCTCCAAAAACGTTTTGAGAAACATGGAGCATATGAGATGTTCAAGGAGCTGAAATTGGTTTTCCAAGCTCATGCCCGGGTCGAGAGATATGATGTCTCCGACAAGTTCTTCAGCTGTAAAATGGAGGAGAATAGTTCTGTTAGTGAGCACATACTCAGAATGTCTGGGTTGCACAACCGCTTGTCTCAGCTGGGAGTTAATCTCCCGGATGACGCGGTCATTGACAGAATCCTCCAGTCGCTTCCACCAAGCTACAAGAGCTTTGTGATGAACTACAATATGCAGGGGATGAAAAAGACCATTCCTGAGGTATATTCAATGCTGAAATCAGCGGAAGGGGAGATCAGAAAAGAACATCAAGTGTTGATGGTGAATAAAACCACTAAGTTCAAGAAGGGCAAGGGTAAGAAGAACTTCAAGAAGGACGGCAAGGGAGTTGCAGCACCCGGTAAGCCAGTTACCGGGAAGAAGTCAAAGAAAGGACCCAAGCCCGAGACTGAGTGCTTTTATTGCAAGGGAAGTGGTCACTGAAAGCGGAACTGCCCCAAATACTTAGCGGACAAGAAGAAGGCCGGCAACACCAAAGGTATATGTGATATACAAGTTATTGATGTGTACCTTACCAGTACTCGTAGTAGCTCCTGGGTATTTGATACCGGTGCGGTTGCTCATATTTGTAACTCAAAATAGGAACTACGGAATAAACGGAGACCGGCGAAGGACGAGGTGACGATGCGCGTCGGGAATGGTTCCAAGGTCGATGTGATCGCCGTCGGCACGCTACCTCTGCATCTACCCACGGGATTAGTTTTAAACCTCAATAATTGTTATTTAGTGCCAGCTTTGAGCATGAACATTGTATCTGGATCTCGTTTAATTCGAGATGGCTACTCATTTAAATCCGAGAATAATGGTTGTTCTATTTATTTGAGAGATATGTTTTATGGTCATGCCCCGCTGGTCAATGGTTTATTTTTGATGAATCTCGAACGTGATGTTACACATGTTCATAGTGTGAATACCAAAAGATGTAAAGTTGATAACGATAGTCCCACATACTTGTGGCACTGCCGCCTTGGTCACATTGGTGTCAAGCGCATGAAGAAGCTCCATGCAGATGGACTTTTGGAGTCTCTTGATTACGAATCATTTGACACGTGCGAACCATGCCTCATGGGTAAGATGACCAAGACTCCGTTCTCCGGAACAATGGAGCGAGCAACCAACTTATTGGAAATCATACATACCGATGTGTGCGGTCCAATGAGTGTTGAGGCTCGCGGAGGATATTGTTATGTTCTCACTCTCACTGATGACTTAAGTAGATATGGGCATGTCTACCTAATGAAACACAAGTCTGAAACCTTTGAAAAGTTCAAGGAATTTCAGAGTGAGGTTGAGAATCAACGTGACAGGAGAATAAAATTCTTACGATCAGATCGTGGTGGAGAATATTTAAGTCACGAGTTTGGTGCACACTTAAGGAAATGTGGAATAGTTTCACAACTCACGCCGCCTGGAACACCTCAGAGAAATGGTGTGTCCGAACGTCGTAATCGCACTCTATTGGATATGGTGCGATCTATGATGTCTCTTACTGATTTACCGCTCTCATTTTGGGGCTATGCTTTAGAGACTACCGCATTCACTTTAAATAGGGCTCCATCGAAATCCGTTGAGACGACACCGTATGAATTATGGTTTGGGAAGAAACCTAAGCTGTCGTTTCTAAAAGTTTGGGGATGCGATGCTTATGTCAAGAAACTTCAACCTGAAAAGCTCGAACCCAAGTCGGAAAAATGCGTCTTCATAGGATACCCTAAGGAAACTATTGGTTATACCTTCTACCTCAGATCCGAAGGCAAGATCTTCGTTGCCAAGAACGGGTCCTCTCTGGAGAAGGAGTTTCTCTCGAAAGAATTGCGTGGGAGGAAAGTGGAACTTGATGAGGTGATAGTCACCCCTTCCGAACTGGAAAGTAGCGCAGCGTGGGAAAATGTTCCTGTGGTGCCTACACCGACTGGGGAGGAAGTTAATGATGATGATCATGAAGCTTCGGATCAAGTTACTGAACTTCGTAGGTCCACAAGGACACGTTCCTCACCAGAGTGGTACGGCAACCCTGTCCTGGAAATCATGTTGTTAGACAACGGTGAACCTTCGAACTATGAAGAAGCGATGGCGGGCCCGGATTCCGACAAATGGCTAGAAGCCATGAAATCCGAGATAGAATCCATGTATGAAAACAAAGTATGGACTTTGACTGACTTGCCCGATGAGCGGCGAGCCATAGAAAACAAATGGATCTTTAAGAAGACGGACGCAGATGGTAATGTGACCATCTACAAAGCTCGACTTGTCGCTAAGGGTTATCGACAAGTTCAAGGGGCTGACTACGATGAGACTTTCTCACCCGTAGCGAAGCTAAAGTCCGTCCGAATCATGTTAGCAATTGCCGCATACTATGATTATGAGATATGGCAGATGGACGTCAAAACGGCATTCCTTAATGGCTTCCTTAAGGAAGAGTTGTATATGATGCAGCCGGAAGGTTTTGTCGATCCTAAGAATGCTAACAAAGTATGCAAGCTCCAGCGCTCAATCTATGGGCTGGTGCAAGCATCTCGGAGTTGGAACATTCGCTTTGATGAGATGATCAAAGCGTTTGGGTTTACACAGACTTATGGAGAAGCCTGTGTTTACAAGAAAGTGAGTGGGAGCTCTGTAGCATTTCTCTTATTATATGTGGATGACATACTATTGATGGGAAATGATATAGAATTCTTGGAAAGTATAAAGGCCTATTTGAATAAGTGTTTTTAATGAAGGACCTTGGAGAAGCTGCTTATATATTAGGCATCAAGATCTATAGAGATAGATCAAGACGCCTCATTGGTCTTTCACAGAGTACATACCTTGACAAGATATTGAAGAAGTTCAGTATGGATCAGTCCAAGAAGGGGTTCTTGCCTGTATTGCAAGTTGTGCAATTGAGCACGGCTCAATGCCCGACCACGGCAGAAGATATAGAAAAGATGACTGTCATCCCCTATGCATCGGCCATAGGGTCTATTATGTATGCCATGCTGTGTACCAGACCTGATGTGAACCTTGCCGTAAGTTTGGTAGGAAGGTACCAAAGTAATCCCGGCATGGAACACTGGACAGCGGTCAAGAATATCCTAAAGTACCTGAAGAGGACTAAGGATATGTTTCTCGTTTATGGAGGTGACGAAGAGCTCGTCGTAAAGGGTTACGTCGACGCTAGTTTCGACACAGATCTGGATGACTCGAAGTCACAAACCGGATACGTGTATATTTTGAATGGAGGAGCAGTAAGCTGGTGCAGTTGCAAGCAAAGCGTCGTGGCGGGATCTACATGTGAAGCGGAGTACATGGCAGCCTCAGAGGCAGCGCAGGAAGCAGTCTGGATGAAGGAGTTCATTACCGACCTAGGGGTGATTCCCAATGCGTCGGGCCCGATGACTCTCTTCTGTGACAACACTGGAGCTATTGCCCTTGCGAAGGAGCCCAGATTTCACAGGAAGACCAGGCATATCAAGCGTCGCTTCAACTCCATTCGTGAAAGTGTTCAAAATGGAGACATAGATATTTGTAAAGTACATACAGACCTGAATGTAGCAGATCCGTTGACTAAACCTCTCCCTAGGGCAAAACATGATCAACACCAGGACGCAATGGGTGTTCGATTCATCACAATGTAACTAGATTATTGACTCTAGTGCAAGTGGTAGACTGTTGGAAATATGCCCTAGAGGCAATAATAAATGGTTATTATTATATTTCTTTGTTCATGGTAATTGTCTATTGTTCATGCTATAATTGTATTGTCCGGAAATCGTAATACATGTGTGAATAAATAGACCACAACATGTCCGTAGTAAGCCTCTAGTTGACTAGCTCGTTGATCAACCGATAGTCATGGTTTCCTGACTATGGACATTGGATGTCGTTGATAACGGGATCACATCATTAGGAGAATGATGTGATGGACAAGACCCAATCCTAAGCATAGCATAAAAGATCGTGTAGTTTCGTTTGCTAGAGCTTTTCCAATGTCAAGTATCTTTTCCATAGACCATGAGATCGTGCAACTCCCGGATACCGTAGGAGTGCTTTGGGTGTGCCAAACGTCACAACGTAACTGGGTGACTATAAAGGTGCACTACGGGTATCTCCGAAAGTGTCTGTTGGGTTGGCACGGATCGAGACTGGGATTTGTCACTCCGTGTGACGGAGAGGTATCTCTGGGCCCACTCGGTAATGCATCATCATAATGAGCTCAGTGTGACTAAAGCGTTAGTCACGGGATCATGCATTGCGGTACGAGTAAAGAGACTTGCCGGTAACGAGATTGAACAAGGTATTGGGATACCGACGATCGAATCTCGGGCAAGTAACATACCGATTGACAAAGGGAATTGCATACGGGATTGATTGAATCCTCGACACCGTGGTTCATCCGATGAGATCATCGTGGAACATGTGGGAGCCAACATGGGTATCCAGATCCCGCTGTTGGTTATTGACCGGAGAGGCGTCTCGGTCATGTCTGCATGTCTCCCGAACCCGTAGGGTCTACACACTTAATGTTCGGTGACGCTAGGGTTGTAGAGATATATGTATGCGGAAACCCGAAAGTTGTTCGGAGTCCCGGATGAGATCCCGGACGTCACGAGAGGTTCCGGAATGGTCCGGAGGTGAAGAATTATATATAGGAAGTCCAGTTTCGGCCACCGGGAAAGTTTCGGGGGTTACCGGTATTGTACCGGGACCACCGGAAGGGTCCCGGGGGTCCACCGGGTGGGGCCACCTATCCCGGAGGGCCCCATGGGCTGAAAGTGGAAGGGAACCAGCCCCTAGTGGGCTGGGCGCCCCCCATGGGCCTCCCCCCATGCGCCTAGGGTTGGGAACCCTAGGGTGGGGGGACTTCCCCCTTGCCGTGGGGGGCAAGGCAACCCCTTTCCCCCTTTGGCCGCCGCCCCCCCTTGGAGATCCCATCTCCCAGGGCCGGCGCCCCCCCAGGGGCCTATATAAAGGGAGGGGGAGGGAGGGCAGCAACCTACAGCCTTGGGCGCCTCCCTCCTCTCCTGCAACACCTCTCTCTCTCTCTCTCTCTCTCTCTCTCTCTCGCAGAAGCTCGGCGAAGCCCTGCCGGAGACCCGCTACATCCACCACCACGCCGTCGTGCTGCTGGATCTCCATAAACCTCTCCTCCCCCCTTGCTGGATCAAGAAGGAGGAGATGTCGCTGCACCGTACGTGTGTTGAACGCGGAGGTGCCGTCCGTTCGGCACTCGGTCATCGGTGATTTGGATCACGGCGAGTACGACTCCGTCATCCACGTTCATTGGAACACTTCCGCTCGCGATCTACAAGGGTATGTAGATGCACTCCTTTCCCCTCGTTGCTAGTAGACTCCATAGATGCATCTTGGTGAGCGTAGGAAAATTTTAAATTATGCTACGATTCCCAACAAGCGCAAGCATCGTCACCTTCTTGAGACGGCTCGTGCTATGATGATCGCCGCCTCTCTTCCGCCTCATTTTTGGGCCGAGGCTATCTCCACTTCCGCCTATCTCATCAACCTTCAGCCGTCCGCTACTTTGCAGGGTGGTGTTCCTTTTGAGCGTCTTTTTGATCGTTCTCCCGATTATTCGATGCTTCGCTTGTTTGGTTGTGTTTGCTATGTTCTTCTTGCCCCTCGCGAACGCACCAAACTGACCGCTCAGTCTGTTGAGTGTGTCTTCTTAGGCTACAGTGATGAGCATAAGGGCTATCGTTGTTGGGATCCTATCGGTCGTCGGATGCGTATCTCTCGAGACGTGACTTTTGATGAGTCTCGTCCTTTCTACCCACGCCCATCTTCCTCGTTTTTTTCAGTGGAGGATATCTCTTTCCTCACTTTTCCTGACTCACCTATCACCCCCGTCGCGCCTGTGCCTATTCGTTCCACTCCCTCTGCTTCTCCACCCCTCGTCGATTCGCCGCCACCATCTTCCCCGGTCTCCTCACCTAGCATGTCACCGGATTCTACACCTTCATCTCCGGTGACTTCTTCGTCGCCACCCCCCGATTCTACCTTGGCGATTCCTCCTTCTCTTGTTCCATCTTTTCCTCAGCATTACACTCGTCGTTCACGACCTGTGGATGCTTCCTTGGATGAGTCGTCCTCTTCCTCTCAGCCTACTTATGGCTTGCGTTCTCGTCCTCGTTCGCCTATTGATCGCTTTGGCTTTCCCACCGCTGGTGCTGCTATTCTTGAGCCAACTTCTTACCGTCAGGCTGTTGTTCATCCTGAATGGCAGTTTGCGATGGCAGAGGAGATTGCTGCTCTTGAACGCACTGGTACCTGGGATCTTGTTTCTCTTCCTCCTGGAGTCCGTCCCATCACTTGTAAGTGGATCTACAAGGTTAAGACTCGCTCCGATGGTTCTCTTGAGCGTCACAAAGCTCGTCTCGTGGCTCGTGGTTTTCAGCAGGAGCATGGTCGTGATTATGACGAGACTTTTGCTCCTGTGGCCCATATGACCACTATTCGTACACTTCTTGCCGTTGCCTCTGCACGCCACTGGTCTATATCTCAGCTTGATGTTAAGAATGCCTTTCTTAATGGTGAGCTGCGTGAGGAGGTGTACATGCAGCCACCACCTGGGTATTCTGTTCCTGATGGCATGGTGTGTCGTCTTCGTCGCTCTCTCTATGGCCTTAAGCAAGCCCCTCGCGCCTGGTTTGAGCGTTTTGCCTCTGTGGTCACTACTGCTGGTTTTTCAGCAAGTGCTCATGATCCAGCATTGTTTATTCACCTTTCTCCTCGTCGCCGGACTCTTCTTCTTCTCTATGTTGATGATATGGTCATCACTGGGGATGACCCTGAGTATATTGCCTTTGTAAAGGCCCGTCTTAGTGAGCAGTTTCTTATGTCTGATCTTGGACCTCTTCGCTACTTTCTTGGGATTGAAGTCTCTTCTACCTCTGATGGCTTTTTTATATCCCAGGAAAAGTATATCCAGGATCTTCTTGCTCGTGCTGCTCTTACTGACGAGCGCATTGTTGAGACTCCTATGGAGCTCAATGTTCACCTCCGTGCTACTGATGGTGATCCTCTCCCTGATCCGACGCGTTATCGTCATCTTGTTGGCAGTCTTGTCTATCTAGCTGTCACTCGTCCGGACATCTCTTATCCGGTTCATATTCTGAGTCAGTTTGTCTCTGCTCCCACATCGGTTCACTATAGTCATCTCCTTCGTGTTCTCCGATATCTTCGGGGCACGATCTCTCACCGTCTATTCTTTCCTAGCTCCAGTTCTTTACAGCTTCAGGCCTATGCGGATGCTACGTGGGCTAGTGATCCTTCTGATCGCCGTTCACTTTCTGCTTACTGTGTTTTTCTTGGCGTTCTCTCATTGCCTGGAAGACGAAGAAACAGATTGCAGTTTCCCGTTCGAGTGCTGAGGCTGAGTTGCGAGCCATGGCTCTTTTGACGGCCGAGGTGACTTGGTCACGGTGGTTACTTCAGGATTTTGGTGTTTCTGTCACTACACCGACTCTGCTCTTATCTGACAGTACAGGTGCTATTAGCATTGCGCGCGATCCTGTGAAGCATGAGCTCACCAAGCATATTGGTGTTGATGCTTTCTATGTGCGCGCTGCTGTGCAGGATCAGGTTATTGCTCTTCAGTATGTGCCTTCCGAGTTACAGTTGGCGGATTTCCTGACGAAGGCCCAGACTAGAGCACAACATGGCTTTTATCTCTCCAAACTCAGTGTTGTTCCTCCACCATGAGTTTGAGGGGGGGTGTTAGAGTTATAATATAGGTCATGTACCCCTTTGTATTTATCCCGTTGTATAAGGGGTTTCCTGCATATGTTCCACACTTGTACATGTATATATATCGGCCTATGGCCTCATGGGAATACAAGTTGCTTATTCCTAACAGTTGCAACCTCTCTTCAACTCTGTAACTGTTGTTCGCCCTGCCTGGCCGAGTTCGTGCAGCAGTTTGTGTCTGTTGGTGTTCCTGGATTTCATCCATGTATATTTTAATTAGAGAACAAGTGTTTTCTTTAAGCAGCAATGTGCTTACACCTTTATTGTCATCCATGCCTTATTATACTGACCGCACGAGAGTTAAAAAAGTTTTAACAGTTTGTTACTTAAGCTTCTTTTTTGCTGTTGTAGCTGATGGCAAGTTGTCAGCAGGCAGTGGCCCTTAAACGATCGCAGTCAGAAATACTCCCCCCGTTCCAAAATTAGTGTCGCTGATTAGTAAAGTTTTACTAAATTAGCGACATTTATTTTGAAACGGATGGAGTACTTTTTGGTGTTTCCTAAGGTGGAGATGATGATGCTTTGGAAGTGTAATACAGCAGTTAGCTTTAGCTTTAGTTGAACTTCGCTCCCCGTTGGAGTTGTGTCAAATATATTTATACAAGGTAGGTTACAGTTGTATTTGGATCAAAACTTTGTGTAGACAGAGTAGGAGTCGTGTCCTATTAGGACACTTATATCCTAGGCCTCTTATATAATGTGGGGGTAGACACACGATGTAACTTAGGCCAACATAATAGCACAGGCGCGCAGGGGGAGTCGGCGGCGTGTGGCGGTGCCCCGGTGGCCGGTGTGCGGTATTGTGACGGTGTCACAGGGAGGAGCGCTCGTAGTCAGGCCCCGGAGATGTAGCCATATCGGTGAACCTCGTTAACAAATCTCGATGTCGTGTTTGTGTGATTGCTTGGTCCTTGGTAGATCAACTGTGCGTCTCGGATTTATTCTAACACTCCCTTCGCTCAGTCACTCTGTTTCCACATTCGCTCGCTTTGTTTCCTCATTCGCTCGCTCATTCTGTTTCCGCATTTAGTTGGTCCTGTTTTTTATCACTTCCGGCTGTATTGTGCTGCTAGTCCATGAAAAAAAGAGGCGCCGCCATTTTTTCTATTTTGAAAAATGTTTGTCAAAAAAATCTTGGATTTAAAAGTATTTAAACGTTTGAAAAAAGTTCACAAGATTGATAAAAGTCCAAGTTTACAAAACATGAATTCAGAAAAAGTATGTGAATTCGAAAAGCCTCACGAACTCCAAAAAGCTCACAAATTTAAAACAAATCACAGCTTTCAAAGAATGCCAATGTAATTGAAAATTATTTGAATTTTAAAAAAGTTCAAAAATTTGGGAAAGTTCATGGATTTGAAAATGTTTATGAACATGAAAAGAGTTTGGGAATTCAAAAAAGGTAAAAAGATCTTAAAAATCATGAGTTCAAAATAGTCATGAATTTGAGAAAAAAAATCTCGAATCAGAAAACGGTTCATGAATATAAGAAAAAAAATCACGAAGTTCATTAATTTGGAAAAAAAATCACGAATTTAAGAAAAAAACGTAAACAAATTTTTAAAAAACTCATGAATTTGAAGAAAAAAGTTCCTTAACTGGCAAAAAGCTCGCAAATTTGAAAATAAAAATCGTAAAACTAAAATAAGAAATAAAAGAAAACGAGAAAGAAAGGAACAAAAAAAGGACCAAAACCTGCCTAAAAATGGACAGAAACAAAACAGAAAAATAGATACGTCAAGAAAAAAAACACGAGAAGTACATTACTAAATGGGCCGGCCCGTTTCAGTCAACCGAATATTAAACTTTTTTGAAATTTATTAACATTTTTGGAACTCATGAACATTTGTTTAATTCCTGAATATTTCTTTGAATTTCGCGATTTTGTTTTTTAATTTCAGTAGCAATTTTGAAATTCTTGAACTATTTTTCAATCATTGAATTTATTAAAATTTTGAATTTTTTCTGAATTGAGTAACTTTATTTCATTTTGGTATTTTTTAATTCGTGAACGTGTTTTGAATCGGAGAACTTCTTTTGAAATTCATTAATATTATTAATTCTCACATTTTTAAAATTTGCTAGTAACATTTTTTAAAACTTATGAACATTTTTTGAAATCCAGAAACATTTGTCAAATTCACACTGTTTGAACTTTGGAGCACTTTTCGAAATGCAGGAACAGTTTTTTATTTTGTGACCATTTTTTCGAAATTTAAAAGAAATGTAAAATTGTAAACATTTCCTGAAGTTCATAACTTTTTGAATTCCTGAATGTTTTTGAAAGAAAAGAAAA
The DNA here is from genome assembly GCF_018294505.1 of Triticum aestivum. Taxonomy (NCBI): domain Eukaryota; kingdom Viridiplantae; phylum Streptophyta; class Magnoliopsida; order Poales; family Poaceae; genus Triticum; species Triticum aestivum. Next base: position 479,387,746 of record NC_057814.1, on the reverse strand, counting down.
AAGCAGGGGAACTCGTGCCCCGCACATGGGCCAGTCCGGAAGCGTGCACAAGGGACTGGGGCTGCGTGTTTGCGCGTCACCCTTTTCTCACCCAGCGCCCGGTGCGCTAAATTGGATGTCCCATCAAAAACAAAGTAGGGACAAGAATTTGCCTATGTTATCACTTAAAGATGCGACATCGTTTTAGATGAGCGCTCGACAAACCCATAGTTAGTACAGACGTAAGCGCTCATACATAACGCGCATATACTCATCCTTATAAACGTATACACGCACACCCTATCTCTATGAGCACTTTTGAGAGACTAAGCCGGCATACAATCTTCAGATTTACGAAGTCATCGTAGACGCCTCGTCATCGACGGGACGTCTGCTCTCACTGAAAGCGCATTGCCGGAAATCCAGAAATAATGCTAGCATTAAGACTTGAACCTTGATGGGCTGGGGACATCACTGTCCCTCTAACTATTCAACCACAGGTTGGTTCGCACCTGTAGTTTAATAACGTACAAGCACACATTTGCATTGGAAATAGGGTTGCCTTCCAAGTATATATTTATTTGTAATTTCTTAACTGGTAAATATACAGACCAAGACTAAGAGCATCTACAGCCAGAGTCCTCAAATTGACTGGGCAGGTCCAGGAACCACTGACCGGACAGGAGAAAGAAGAAAAAAGTTGACTCAACCGGACCCCTCAAAGCATCCTTGTATGTCCGGGTTGTCCAGCAGCCCTCATATTCATCTCACATACTCCCTCATTCCGAAAAAGCTTGTCCCTCAAATGGATGTATCTAGCACCAAGTTAGTGCTAGATACATCCATTTAAGAAATAAGGTTGAGACAAGCTTTTCAGACGGAGGGAGTATGAGAGTATGAGGAGTGTCCACACGTGTCCGGTCAGTGGTCTTGAGTCCGACACATAAGATTGGGTCCAACACAGAACATCTTTTTTCTTTCTTTCTTTATTTTTCCTTTCTCTCTCCTTCTCTATCAATCACATATAAGTGACCGGACATATAAAAAAAATTAAGAATCATGACTACGTCAACGAAAAAATAGGAATCAAAACGAACACGCCCTAACACTGAGCGGACGCGTCCGTGGATGTTTGAAAGGCAAATTTGTTTAGTCTGGCTGTAGATGCCCTAAAGCCAAGTTGCCACCTGCCAGCACGAACAATCGCTCTAGTGCCCTGGCAGACGTCGATATCCACATCAACCTTTCAGAGGCCCAGTCAGCTGGCAGCGGGTCCTCAGCTCACCACATCGATTATCAAAATCACTCCAGCAATCAAAAGAGCTTCAACCAATCATGCCCCAGCTCAACCGCTCACCACATAGTTTCACAGCATTCTTATCGGTTGACCTAACTTGTCCGACATGTATCCACGTCCTCAACCGAAAAGCGGGCTCATCATCACCAACCAGACCCCCCAGCCATTTTCTATTGAGCGCGGGTGGAGAGCGATTAGCTCGAGACCAGAGCGACGCAAGTCGTCGTAAACAATGATCGCATCTGCACGACTGGGAGAGCAATGATTTTGTAGCAATAATCTGCCGGCTGGAGATACGACGGGAGGGAGTGGGAGAAGGAGAACCCGATGGTCGCATCCAGCGAGCTATGCTGATAAGGCAGCGAGGGCATACCCGTTGCACGTTTCGGGAATTCATTCAGGGCCACTGAAAGAGAATAATGGTATCTCCATTTCTTTTCTCTTTCGTTGCTTTGGCATCATCGATACGTTTACGCTTTGGGAGAGACAAATTAGGTACATCTCGTATTCTCGCTCATTCCATCGAGGTCGGTAAATGATCTTCATAGAGTCTCCCTCAGACCTATTCTTTTCTTATAATTCAAAGAAAAATTAACTTGGATTGAAGGGAGTACTGATTTTATTTTATTTTTGCCCAAAGACCTCTTTGCACAGGATTAAATAGAGAGAGTCTTTCAGAGTAGGGCGTTTTGGAGGCTAAGCTCTATGGGGGACTTGATTTTTGAAAGAAAAAAATCAAGCTTTTCTGTGTCAAATAGTTATGAAAACAAATGTACACATATGCAAGGAAGTAATGTATATGCATGCAAAATTTATTAATGAAATACCTTGAATTACAATCCGCAAAAAAAATCATGAACTTTGAGGATATACAGTACATTTGCTGAAAAGCCATTGGTCTTTTGTAGCTCTCAGTTTAAGGTATTTCATCGTGGAAAATTGCACACATGTACACTTATGTGCATTTTTAAAACTAAAAATTAACACGTAAAAGTATGAATTCGTGTTTTTTAAAAATTAAGGCCTCCATGGAGCTCGACCTTCATTTGGGCATTTTAACTTTTTCCGTCGACTCAAACCTTTTGAAAAGTACTTCATTGTTTTTCTAGTGTCGTCAAGCAATATTTAGTGCTAATTCAATTAGTATCCAATCTTACAAGATGAAAAGGGTGTGATGGTAGCAATTTTATTGTACAGTTTATCCGGTTCATGCATGCTTTTAACACGATGTAGCCGACTGCAATATTGTCGTATTTTCTCTCTAAACAAAGCTATTTTTTTTGTAGAAGTTTGCCTTTTGAATCAGATACTCAAATCGTAGCCTCGGTTATCTTCTTTCTCTTTATCTGAATGTTGTCGAACTCCTTGAAACTTAGACACTCACATCAAGTTTGTTCCATGCATCTCTCAAGCGTCCTCTGGCCTACCTCCCCTCTCCTCCAACATGGCTCCACCTCGCTCCATCTCCCCATACTTTCACCTTGTACTACTCACCCACTAATTCTACAACACTCGTTCATTGATTGCATTGCCCTGCCTCCACCGTAAAAAGTGCCCTCCCTTGGAGCACGAGTTCTTGTTCAACCACGGTACTCCTCTCATTATTCTGATCCTTAATGTGATTATCAACATCGTAGACTCAAACCTCCATCTTTCAAATGTTTTGAATGCGAGTTTGCCTCGCTCTTCACCACCACCGTTGCTAATAGAATATTTTCATCGACAGGGAAGATACACGGAGTATGAATCACTCGAGACCATATAGGAGAAAATCAATATTATTTTCATCGACAGGGAAGATACACGGAATACTCATACAACAAATGTTTCTTGTTTGTAGTAAGTTGGACACATATGATATTCTCTAATAAGTGAGGGAAGCGACTGCTATATAGGGCATTTAAAACAATTGCTTAAGTTATATTGGTCGCAACCGTTGTGAAATCCAACAGGTGCAACACCTTCTTCACCCTCTCGACCCTAGCTATTGTATATTACTGATTTTAGTGGCCAGGCCAAGGTTTCCTTACTTTCTCTAAATATCCAAGAAGCTAAGGAAATTCCTGAGCAGGATGCTGCTAAGCTGGTGGAACCCTTCAGTATGGAGGAACTACACTATAGTTTTTCCATGGAGAAAAATAAGAGCCCTGGTCCTGATGGTTTATGTGTTGATTTCTATCAACATTTTTGGGAGGTGGTTAAATGGGACTCAAGGGACTATTAGATGATTTTCATAGGCGGGTGCTGATATATATAGACTTAACTATGGTATAATCACATTGGTCCCTAAAACCAAAGATGCCAGATACATTAGAAAAATTAGACCTATTTGTGTCTTGTGAGCTTCAAAATTATTACTAAAATTTTGATGAACAAACTCAGTAAAGTGATGAATCCCATTATTTCTCATACTCAAACCGCATTCATCAAAGGGAGATATATTATGGAGGTTTTAGTGGTGCTGCATGAAGCCTTGGATTCTATTCATCATAAAAAACAGAGTGTCTTGATATTTAAAGTTTACTTTGAGAAAGCTTATGACAACATTAAATGGCATTTTGTTTACAAAACGCTAAAGCTCAAGAAATTCCCTAATCGATGGTGTGACTGGGCCATGCATGCTATGGATAGGGGTCACGTGGGAGTTAAAGTTAATGATGGTACTGGCCCTTACTCATAAAGGGCTAAGGTAAGGAGATGCTTTGTCTCCTCCGCTATTTTTTTTAGATGCTGATGCTCTTTAAATTATTCTGGAAAGAGACAATTACATGGATATGTGAAAGGGGTGCTAGCTGAAAATTTGAACAATGGGGTCAATATGCTGAATATGCAAATGACACCATTTTTCTGTTGCAAGATGACGAAGATAGTCCTAGAAATCTTAATTCATCCTTAGTGCTTTTGAACAAATGTGTTGCCTTACTAGTAATTTTGACAAGAGTGAGATTTTCCTATTTGGAGATGCTATAATAAAGCTTCAGTTTACCAGGAAATTTTCTCTTGTGAATTGGGTAGTGTGCCTTTGAAATACATAGGTCTACCTGTTTCTGATGTCAGAACCAGAAAACATTTTGAAAGGTAGTTATTTAAAAAAAACTATGTGTGTGTTGGCAAGGAAGATTATTGAATATTTCTGGGAGAGTGATTTTAGTACAATCCCGCCTAACTAATATCCCCTTTTATGATGTCATTTTATCCTATCCATGTGGGGAAGAGCTAGACTAGTTTGGCAAGCTGATGAGGATAAAAAGAAATACCACCTTGTGTAAGTGCATCTAGTGCCACCCCTAGTTGGTTTTGGAGTATTGACGACAAACTTGGTTGAGGGACTAATGTGTTTGTGAGAATTGCAGGATAACACAGGTAGTAGTCCCACATTGATTCGATTTACCTACCAGAGATGACCCCTAAAAATGTGTGAAGACATTGAAGACAATGGTGGTCTCTGAAGATATTCACAACAAAGATTATGACTTGAGAAGACATAGTTGTTTCGTAGTTTCCTTTTCTTCTTTGTTGAGTCATAGGAACCACTGTACTGTTAAGTGGGGTCCAAGTGAACAAAGTCTGAGTGACTGATGTGATGCTCAACCAAATCCTATGTCTTCGAGCCAAGACAATGAGAGCAAATCTTATCCAGAGCTGGATGAGTCAGTTTTACTTGTAGCCCAAGTCAATCTGCTGCGTGTGTTTGAAATCTGACCTTTGGACATGTGTCAGTTCCTTAGTGACCCAGAGTCATTTCGGACAAATTAGGTCGGGTTGCCTCCTAGCTATAAATAGCCCACCCCCTACACCATAAATTGGTGGCTGCTCAGAGTTAGTGCACGACTTTTGTCATTTGAGAGCAACCCACCTCCTAAGCTTTTGAGAGAGATCCTTGCGAGGACAAAACCCAAAACACCCAGAGCCAAAGAGTGTCAGGCATCACCGAAGTCTTTCTGTCTGTGTGATCTGAAGACTTGTTACACTTGAGGACTGTGAATCCTCCAGCCGGTTAGGCGTCGCGTTCTGAGCATCCAAGAGTCATTGTGGATTGCCGGTGAATGAAGTCTGTGAAGGTTTGGAAGTCTACCTTGAAGACTTACCAGAGTGATTGGGTGAGGACTAAGTGTCCTTAGCTCATGGGGAATAAGGTGAAGACGCGGTCTTCTGAGTTGAATCTCAGCCTCCCTTACCAGATGTATAGTTGTCACAGCAACTGGAACTGGTCCAACAAATCCTTGTCCTCACCAAGCAACTGGTTCTATCTCTTACCTCTCTTTACTTACAGTTTGTCTTCGTGAAGTCATTGCCTGCTTGCATGATCTGATTGACTTCACTGTGTGAAGACTGTTGTTGTTTGGCTTCATACTATCTTCCATCCTGATCCATACTACCTAGCTGCTAATAGTCTTCGTGCTTTCACTTCATTGCTTACTTGACTATGGCTTGTCTAGTGTAGTCTACCTTCCGCTCCATATCAATAGGTTCATTTCTACTGTTTGTCTTCAAAGCCCCCGTGTTTTGAAGACTTTCATAAAAATCGCCTATTCACCCCCCTCTAGTCGATAACTAGCACTTTCACCTTGTCAACTGGAAGACTTGTTATATGCCAAACAGCAAGGTGGCTTGGGAATCTTGAATCTAGAATTGCTGAGTAAAGCTTTGCTTGCCAAATGGTTCTGGAAACTACAAACTAAAAATAGTCTTTGGCAAGAAGTTTTGCTAAACAAACATGTGAAAGGTAAATGTATTTATTGGATTAAACCTAGAGTGGGAAATTCTCATTTTTGGTCTAGCCGATGGAAAGTCAAAGGTTTATTCTGCCAACATGTGAAGAAAATAATTGAGGATGTCAAAAATACTAGATTTTCGGAAGATTTGTGGGTTAGTGATAAATGTCTTAAGGATACCTACCCTTGGTTTTATTTTACTAGATTTGACCATAATATCTCTATTGAGAAGTGTTGGGATAATTTTTCCTTTATAAGAACCTTATATATCTAGAGAATATCTTGATATGTGGAATAGCCTGAAAGATAGATGTGAGGAATCCCAATGCATGGGGGAAGAGATGAGGTCAAGTGGATGCTTACATTAGATAGGAATTTTCTATTAAATCCTTAAATTCGTTATTTAAAAAAATGTGGTTTGCCATAGAAATTACAGTGGAAGATCAAAGTTCCAACCAAAATCAAAGTTTTCATGTGGCTGATGAACAAAAAGAGTATCCTGACTAGAGATAATCTCCTTAGAAGAGGTTGGAAAAGGGATTAATGTTGTGCTTTTTGTGGCCAAGATGAAAGCATATATCACTTATTTTTCACTTGATCTACGGCTAGGATGATCTGGAGCCTGTTGAAATGTGCTTTTGATTTAAGCTCTACTCCTTTCAATCTTAAAGATTGCCTCGACAGATGGATCAAAACTTTCACAAATCTTGACAAGAAGTTGGTTCTTGTTGGGGTTTCTGCTCTCTTTTGGTGCATCTGGAAATGTAGAAATGATATAATCTTTGATAGGAAAACTTTTGTGATCCTATGATGCTTGTGAAACTAATGTGCAATTGGATCAATGCTTGGTCTATGCTACAGATAAAGAACCTAGAGGCAAAGCTACTGACGCTGGGAGCAAAGCTAGTCGAGCAGGTAGCAAAGTGAGGTGTATCGCGCATCACATGGGTGGAGTCCTAGAACTCCATGGCTAGGTGGCTAATAATATAGGCAACTAGGGAGAAGATGAATGGGTCTTTTACCTGTTGGCTCCTACATTTTGCGGGACTACTATGTTGATTGATGCTTATGGCTCTCTACATTGTCATCATTTTGCGCTTACCTTCTCTAGGTATAGGAGCTTGCATGATTTAGTTGGTATGTGTCGTGGATTTGTCACGGCAGATGTCCTACCAAAAGGACGGCGTGGAGCCATTGCAACTAGGTTAGCTTAAAGGGGTTGAACGGGACAAAGGACACAAAGAGTTTACCTAGGTTCGGCCCCTCTCAATGAGGTAAAAGCCTACTCCTGCTTTTAGTTGTATTGCTTGGCTTTCGATTACCAGGGAGCGAATACGCTTGACCTAGTTCTTGATCGATTGTTTCTTGAGTTAACCCGCCGCCGGGTCACCCCTTTATATACAGGTTGATGCCCGGCGGCTTACAAAGTCCCGGCCGGCTCACACAAACGTGACAAGCTTGGTTTCTAACTAAGCTTGCCTTACAGAACAAGTTATCGCCTGACGGTTCACATCTTCGGGCCTTGAGTCGCCTCCGGGCCTTGGGCCTTCAATAAGCTTGTCCTATGAACCGCCATCTTCATGTTAAGTCGCCAATGGTATGACCCGGCCCCTCCTGGGCAGGTCATACCTAGGATTTATATCCCCAACATTAGGCCCCAGGTTGATTTGAAATTGTTCACATCAATCTGCACCACTTGACTTAGCAGAATCTTCCATTATCAATTCCTTACCAATTTGCAGTAACCCGCCATGACGTCACATTGCAGAACCGTAGTAACCCGCCATGACATCATGCGCATTAATTCCGCACAAGGCCCAGGGCATCTTAACAGATCTTTATCTTAATAGACCTCCTGAAAATCGAGGTGTCCATATAGCCACATAATCATTTTTGGCCTCCTCGATTCCCGCACATGCCGTCTAGTCACCTCCTTATAAATAGGGACAGGGGCCCTTTATGCCATTTTTTACCCCCGCCTCTGCTTCTTCTCCTTCCTCGCGCCGACCACCACAGCTCGAGCTCCGCCGCCACCGTTCTTCTCCAGCGACATCCATCCCAGCCGCTGCATCAACTTGAACGGACCAGAAAAACGCGGCACGCCTCTGCTCTTCATTAGCATCAGTAAGTACTCACTTCTCCCCATAACAGATCTGCATTAGGATTTCAGCCGTTCGTCGGTGTTCTTCATCGTTCTCCATATTTTCCCTTTAGAACGCGTAGTTTGATCTGAAACGACACTGAGGTCATGCGGTAGTAGTTTTTAGCATCACTTTCCAATTGCAAAGGTCCCCCTTCTGTACAAGATCCCATCTGAGTACACGAGTTCTTCCACTGTCGTAGCCTTAGGTTTAAGATTTATTTTTATTTTCTGAACTGCTCTAGATCCAAAATCATAAGTAGAGTTTGCAAAACCTGTTTATCCAGTAATTAGTGAAATCTTACTCCAAATCTGTAAATAACCAATCCGTCGCTGGCATAGGGCGGCTTAACTTAGATTTTGTAACCCGCCAAACACCATTAGGCCCACTTTAAACTGCCAGTATATACTCAGAATCTGTATAACCCGGCAGTGTCTTGCCGGTTTAATCATGCCAACCTTTAACTCACGTATTCTCTGCATACGAATTGGCTTTTGCCTGATGTACTTGCTTTCTGATTACTGGATGGCTTAACATCATAATCTTAACCTGGCAATATTTTCCTTTCTAGGTTGTTCATTAACAATGACCAAAACCGTCACCTCATGCAACTGGGTCGTCTCCATGTTACGGAGCAATCTCTCAATGAACATGTTCAAGTAGGCGTCTTAGCACCCAAAGATGTCATCCGCTGGAGAGCTCCAGGAAACGAGACCACCCCTGACCCCAAAGAAGGCGAAGTCATAGTGTTCACTGATCATATGCTCCGGGGGTTTACCCCACCCGGTTCAAAATTCTTTCGTGATGTGCTGCATTTTTTCCAACTCCATCCTCAAGATATCAGGCCCAACTCTGTTTCAAACATCTACAACTTTCAAGTTTTTTGTGAAGTGTACCTTCAACAAGAGCCCACTGTAGAATTGTTCAGGGAATTCTATTACTTGAACCACCAGACCGAGTTCACAGACGGGCCCAGCCTAGAGCTAGGTGGCATTTCAATTCAGAGGCGGAAAGAACCCATTTTTCCTGCTGCCGCACTTCCCAGTCATCCTAAGGACTTGAACTAGACTTGGTTTTATTGCCAAGACACATCTCCAGAGGGTGAAAATCCTCTGCCGGGTTTCCGTGAAAACCGGCTTAGCAACATACACCCTCTCTCAGAACAGATCAGCACAGAAGAACGTAAGCACACTTTTGCTCTTGACGTTGATCCGTCCGATCTTATAGATGATGAAGCTGAATTCCAAGCTTTAATTGGCATCGACTGGACCTCATCTGACTTCCAAACAATGGAGGAAAGAGAAGAAGAACCGGCGCAGGATGACCCGGAAGCTTCAACTCACCAAAACCAGGACAACTGATCCCCAGGGTGGCTCTCTAACCGCAGCACAGTGTGTCTCGTTTAAAAAACTCGTAATCATTTGGGCTTAAAAAGCTGTGTAATAGGCTTAGTGAAAACAATGATCTGTCATGCCATCGTGCATGTTTTATCCTTAAAACTGCGGATGCATTTTCTGCGTGCCTTTGATAAACTTTGCAAGGAATATTATACTATTTTGGAATGTTCCTGCACACAGAATGAACAACATATGCCTTGGTGGTTTACACCAGGGCGGGTCATAACATCCAATATAATATGTTCTGGCGACTTAAAGTCTATAGCTAGGGTGGGTTATCAAACCTCGCATATTCATATAACAAGTAAGAACATACCTGTAAAATTGGTTCATACTGCCGACTTAAATCGCCGTATCCAGTGAGGGTGACAGCCCAAAGACTTATAGCGCATAATTCCAATTGCGCAATCAAAGTATACTGGCGACTTAACGTCCAAAGCCAGGACGGGTTATCAAAACCCCAAATATGCTTAAATATGAGTCATAAAGATTAAGGCTACATGGCCTGAATTGTTTTGAACCATATGTTAATATGGAATAAGGATATGAATCCAAAAAATGTTCAGAGAAAATAACAAATCAGAAAAAACAAGGCTTTCATAGGCTGCCAAGCCAAAATTTCAAGTGCTTTCATGGGCCGCACAGCCACCGAGTTAATCATTCATTCAAACCCGTAAGCCGGCCCTCACATGACCAACCGCCGTTTTAAGTTCAGGGTCTTTTATTACAAGATTGACTATTGAGAGTACGGCGGGTCACTCCAGGATTACCTGGGCGGAGTGACAAGGACATATAGGCAGGATAACCCGGAATTTGGTGTTTACACCTGGCATACAAGCCGATCAAGAGGGTAAGTATAGCTATGTTCATTGAAGAGGAAGCCCCCAAGTGACCTATAATGAGCCCTCAAGGCCGGATACCTATGTTTGAACTGCACACTATAGCAAGTTCTCTTTGGTACCCTTTAATTTGGGCAGGAAGCCCCCAAGTAATTTGTAACAAGGCATGTAAGCCGGATCAAGAGGGTAAGCACAGCTATGCTCATTGAGCAGGAAGCCCCCGAGTGATCATATGAATTGACAATAAAGACTCAGATACTCAGAAATGAAACGACTTAGGCCCTGAATTATCAGGGATGCTGGCTTTATTATACTGATCATAATATATACATTGAGGAAAGTATGTACAACACAAGAGTCGGTGGCTCAAGTGTAATAAGGTCGAAGATGAGCAATGTTCCAAGGCCGGCGGGTCTCCTCCTTCGATGTGCGCGAGTCTTTGTTTTCTCGAATATCAATGAGGTAGTATGACCCGTTGTTCAGATTCTTGTTTACCACAAAAGGCCCTTCCCAAGCTGGGGATAATTTGTGCATATCTGTTTGATCCTAGATGAGCCAGAGCACGAGGTCGCCTTCTTGAAAGGTCCGGGTTTTAACCCGTCGACTGTGATAACGAGACAGATCTTGCTGATAAATCGCCGAACGAGCCGCCGCGAGGTCACGCTCCTCATTCAGGAGGTTGAGAGCATCCTGACGTGCTTTCTCGTTATCATCTTTAACATAAGCCAACACACGGGGCGAGTCGTGACGGATGTCACCGGGAAGAACCGCCTCCGCTTCGTAAACCATGAAGAAGGGCGTATAACCCGTGGATCTGTTGGGGGTAGTATTGATACTCCAAAGCACTGAAGGTAACTCCTCAACCCAACAACCCAGCGTCCTCTGCAAAGGGACCATAAGCCGGGGTTTTATGCCTCTCAAGATCTCTTGGTTGGCCATTTGGGCTTGACCATTGCACTGGGGGTGAGCCACTGACGAAACGTCAAGACGAATATGCTCTCGTTGACAAAATTCTTTCATAGCACCCTTGGACAGATTAATGCAATTATCAGTTATGATGCTATGAGGGTAGCAAAAACGGAAAATCACCTTTTTAATGAATTGAACCGCCATTGCTGCATCACGCTTGCTGACCGGCTTTGCCTCAGCCCACTTTGTAAACTTGTCAACCGCCACCAAAAGGTTGGTCTTTTTGTCCTTGGATCTCTTGAAAGGTCAAACCATATCCATCCCCCAAACTGCAAACGGCCAAGTGATTGGAATCATCCTCAATCCTTGAGCTGGCACATGAGCTCGTTTGGAGAATTTCTGACAGCCGTCGCACTTGCTAACCAGATCTTCTGCATCAGCATGAGCCGTCAGCCAATAAAACCCATGAAGAAAAGCCTTAGCCATGAGAGACTTAGAACCGGTATGATGTCCACAATCTCCTTCATGAATCTCTCTTAGAATCTCACGGCCCTCCTCAGGAGAAATACAACGCTGAAACACCCCTGTGACACAACATCGGTGTAACTCGCCATTAACAATGGTCATTGACTTAGACCACCGGGTTATTTGCCTGGCCAAAGTTTCATCCTCAGGTAACTCACCCCGGGTTATATAAGCCGAATACGGAACTGTCCAATCAGGAATAGCATGAAGAGCCGCCACCAACTTTGCCTCTGGGTCAGGGATAGCAAGATCCTCTTCCGTAGGCAACTTAACTGAAGGATTATTCAGAATATCAAGAAAGACATTAGGTGGTACCGGCTTACGCTCGGACCCCAGCTGGCTTAAAGCATCAGCCGTCTCATTTTTCCTGCGATCAACATGTTCCACTTGATAACCTTTGAAATGACCAGCAATAGCATCAACCGCCCGGCGATAAGCCGCCATGAGTGGGTCTTTGGAATCCCAAGTTCTTGAGACTTGCTGAGCCACCAGATCTGAATCACCGAAACACCTGACCCGGCTTAGGTTCATCTCTTTGGCCATCTGAAGACCATGGAGTAAGGCCTCATATTCAGTTGCATTTTTAGTACAAGGAAACATCAGCCTTAAGACATAACAAAACTTATCACCTCGTGGGGAAGTCAAAATAACTCCAGCCCCCGAGCCTTCCAACTGCCTTGATTCATCAAAATGAATAGTCCAATACGTATTATCAGGCTTTTCCTCAGGCATTTGCAACTCTGTCCAGTCATTGATGAAATCCATAAGTGCCTGAGACTTGATGGTTGTCCGAGGCATATACTTCAAACCATGGGGTCCAAACTCAATGGCCCACTTGGCCACCCGACCTGTAGCTTCTCTGTTTTGAATAATATCCCCTAGAGGAGCAGAACTGACCAAAGTGGTAGGATAACCAAGGAAATAATGCTTCAACTTGTGACCGGCCATGAACACTCCATAGACTAGCTTCTGCCAATGTGGGTACCTCTTCTTAGACTCAATTAGCACCTCACCGATATAGTAAACCGGCCTTTGAACCAGATATTCCTTGCCTGATTCCTTCCTCTCCACAGCAACCGCTACACTAACGGCTCTGCTATTATCAGCCACATATAAAAGAAAGGGCTCCTTATCAATAGGAGCTGCAAGAACCGGCGGCTCAGCCAACTATTTTTTAAGTGCCTCGAATGCTTGATTGGCAGCATCACTCCAGACAAAGCGATCCATTTTCTTCATCATCTGGTATAGAGGAATAGCCTTTTCTCCCAGGTGGCTGATGAACCGACTTAAAGCCGCAATACGACCCACCAAACGCTGGACGTCATTAATACACGCCGGCTTAGCCAAGGAAGTGATAGCCTTGATTTTTTCGGGTTAGCTTCAGTACCTCTCTCAGAGACCAGAAAACCCAAGAGCTTGCCTGCCGGCACACCAAAAACACATTTTGCCGGGTTAAGCATCATCTTGTTGACCCGGAGATTGTCAAAGGTCTCCTTTAAATCATCTAGCAAGGTCTCCTTCTTCCTAGTTTTCACAATGATATCATCCACATAAGCATGAACATTGCGTCCTATCTGGCTATGAAGGCAATTCTGAACACAACGCTGATAAGTCGCCTGGGCACTTTTGAGCCCAAAAGGCATGGACACATAGCATAAGGCTCCAAAAGGAGTGATGAAAGATGTCTTCTCCTGGTCCTTAACTGCCATTTTGATCTGATGATAACTAGAATAAGCATCTAAGAAGCTCAAACGCTCACAACCCGCCGTAGCATCAATGATCTGATCAATAGGAGGGAGAGCAAAAGGATCAGCCGGACAAGCCTTATTAAGGTCTGTGTAATCCACACACACACACGCCAAGTGCCGTTTTTCTTAAGTACCAGCACCGAGTTAGCCAACCACTCAGGATGAAAAACTTCAACAATAAACCCGGCCGCAATGAGCTGGGCCACTTCTTCAGCAATGGCCTTGCGCCTCTCTTCATTAAAACATCAAAGGAATTGCTTGACTGGTTTATACTTCGGATCAACATTGAGAGTGTTCTCAGCGAGTTCCCTCGGTACACCTGGCATGTCTGAAGGCTTCCATGCAAAGATGTCCCGGTTCTCACGGATGAACTCGATGAGCACGCTTTCCTATTTTGGATCCATGTTAGCACTGATACTAAACTGCTTGGATGAATCGCCAGGGGCAAAATCAACCTGCTTGGTGTCATCTGCCGACTTAAATTTCAACAAAGGGTCATGCTCTGTGGTCGGCTTTTTCAAGGGGGTCATTGAAGGAAATATGCCCTAGAGGCAATAATAAAGTTGTTATTTATATTTCCTTATATCATGATAAATGTTTATTATTCATGCTAGAATTGTATTAACCGGAAACTTAGTACATGTGTGAATACATAGACAAACAGAGTGTCACTAGTATGCCTCTACTTGACTAGCTCATTGAATCAAAGATGGTTAAGTTTCCTAACCATAGACATGATTTGTCATTTGATTATCAGGATCACATCATTAGATAATGATGTGATTGACTTGACCCATTCCGTTAGCTTAGCATTTGATCGTTTAGTATATTGCTATTGCTTTCTTCATGACTTATACATGTTCCTATGACTATGAGATTATGCAACTCCCGAATACCGAAGGAACACTTTGTGTGCTACCAAATGTCACAACGTAACTAGGTGATTATAAGGGTGCTCTACAGGTGTCTACGATGGTACTTGTTGAGTTGGCATAGATCAAGATTAGGATTTGTCACTCCGATTGTCGGAGAGGTATCTCTGGGCCCTCTCGGTAATGCACATCACTATGAGCCTTGCAAGCAATGTAACTAATGAGTTAGTTGCGGGATGATGCATTACGGAACGAGTAAAGAGACTTGCCGGTAACGAGATTGAACTAGGTATTGAGATACCGACGATTGAATCTCGGGCAAGTAACATACCGATGACAAAGGGAACAACGTATGTTGTTATGCGGTTTGACCGATAAACATCTTCGTAGAATATGTAGGAACCAATATGAGCATCCAGGTTCCGCTATTGGTTATTGACCGGAGATGAGTCTCGGTCATGTCTACATAGTTCTCGAACCCGTAGGGTCCGCACGCTTAACGTTCGGTGACGATCGGTATTATGAGTTTATGTGTTTTGATGTACCGAAGGTAGTTTGGAGTCCCGGATATGATCACGGACATGATGAGGAGTCTCGAAATGGTTGAGACATAAAGATCGATATATTGGAAGCCTATATTTGGACATCGGAATAGTTCCGGGTGAAATCAGGATTTTACCGGAGTACCGGGAGGTTACCGGAACCCCCCGGTAAGTGTATGGGCCTTATTGGGCCATAGTGAAGAGAGAGAGAAGACCAGGGCAGGCCGCGCGCCCCCTCTTTCCTTCCTCCCTCTCTCCCCCTTCCTTCTCTCCTAGTCCAACTAGGGAAGGGGGGGGGATCCTACTCCCGGTGGGAGTAGGACTCCTCCATGGCGCGCCATAGAGGGCCGGCCCTCCCCCTCCTCCACTCCTTTATATACGGGGGAGGGGGGCACCCCATAGACACACAAGTTGATCATTGATCTCTTAGCCGTGTGCGGTGCCCCCCTCCACCATAATCCACCTCGGTCATATCGGAGTGGTGCTTAGGCGAAGCCCTGCATCGGCAGCATCATCATCACCGTCATCAAACCGTCGTGCTGACAGAACTCTCCCTCGAAGCTCTACTAGATCGTGAGTTCGTGGGACGTCACCGAGCTGAACGTGTGCAGATCGCGGAGGTGCCGTACGTTCAGTACTAGGATCAGTCGATCATGAAGACGCACGACTACATCAACCACGTTGTCATAACGCTTCCGCTAACGGTCTACGAGGGTACATGGACGACACTCTCCCCTCTCGTTGCTATGCAGCACCATGATCTTGCGTGTGCGTAGGAATTTTTTAAAATTACTACATTCCCCAACAGTGGTATCAGAGCCAGGTTTATGCGTAGATGTTATATGCATGAGTAGAACACAAGTGAGTTGTGGGCGATACAAGTCATACTGCTTACCAGCATGTCATACTTTGATTCGGCAGTATTGTTGGATGAAGCGGATCGGACCGACATTACGCGTACGCTTACGCGAGACTGGTTCTACCAACGTGCTTCGCACACAGGTGGCTGGCGGGTGTCAGTTTCTCCAACTTTAGTTGAATCGAGTGTGGCTACGCCCGGTCCTTGTGAAGGTTAAAACAGCACATACTTGACAAAATATCATTGTGGTTTTGATGCGTAGGTAAGAACGGTTCTTGGTCAGCCCGTAGCAGCCACGTAAAACTTGCAACAACAAAGTAGAGGACGTCTAACTTGTTTTTGCAGGGCATGTTGTGATGTGATATGGTCAAGACATGATGCTAAATTTTATTGTATGAGATGATCATGTTTTGTAACAGAGATATCGGCAACTGGCAGGAGCCATATGGTTGTCGCTTTATTGTATGAAATGCAATCGCCATGTAATTGCTTTACTTTATCACTAAGCGGTAGCGATAGTCGTACAAGCAATAGTTGGCGAGACGACAACGATGCTATGATGGAGATCAAGGTGTCGCGCCGGTGACGATGGTGATCATGACGGTGCTTCGGAGATGGAGATCAAAGGCACAAGATGATGATGGCCATATCATATCACTTATATTGATTGCATGTGATGTTTATCTTTTACGCATCTTATTTTGCTTAGATCGACGGTAGCATTATAAGATGATCTCTCACTAAATTTCAAGGTATAAGTGTTCTCCCTGAGTATGCACTGTTGTGAAAGTTTGTCGTGCCGAGACACCACGTGATGATAGGGTGTGATAAGCTCTACGTTCACATACAATGGGTGCAAGCCAGTTTTGCACACGCAGAATACTCCGGTTAAACTTGACGAGCCTAGCATATGCAGATATGGCCTCGGAACACTGAGACAGAAAGGTCGAGCATGAATCATATAGTAGATATGATCAACATAGTGATGTTCACCATTGAAAACTACTCCATCTCACGTGATGATCGAACATGGTTTAGTTGATATGGATCATGTGATCACTTAGATGATTAGAGGGATGTCTATCTAAGTGGGAGTTCTTAAGTAATTTGATTAATTGAACTTTAATTTATCATGAACTTAGTACCTGATAGTATTTTGCATGTCTATGTTGTTGTAGATAGATGGCCCGTGCTGTTGTTCCGTTGAATTTTAATGCGTTCCTTGAGAAAGCAAAGTTGAAAGATGATGGTAGCAATTACATGGACTCGGTCCGTAACTTGAGGATTATCCTCATTGCTGCACAGAAGAATTATGTCCTGGAAGCACCGCTAGGTGCCAAACCCGCTGCAGGAGCAACGCCAGATGTTATGAACATCTGGCAGAGCAAAGCTGATGACTACTCGATAGTTCAGTGTGCCATGCTTTACGGCTTAGAACCGGGACTTCAGCGACATTTTGAACGTCATGGAGCATATGAGATGTTCCAGGAGTTGAAGTTAATATTTCAAGCAAATGCCTGGATTGAGAGATATGAAGTCTCCAATAAGTTCTACAGCTGCAAGATGGAGGAGAATAGTTCTGTCAGTGAGCATATACTCAAAATGTCTGGGTATAACAATCACTTGATTCAATTGGGAGTTAATCTTCCGGATGATAGTGTCATTGACAGAATTCTTAAATCACTGCCACCAAGCTACAAGAGCTTCGTGATGAACTATAATATGCAAGGGATGGATAAGACAATTCCCGAGCTCTCCGCGATCCTAAAGGTTGCGGAGGTAGAAATCAAGAAGGAGCATCAAGTGTTGATGGTTAAGAAGATAACCAGTTTCAAGAAAAAGGGTAGAGGGAAGAAGGGAACTTCAAGAAGAACAGCAAGCAAGTTGCTGCTCAAGTGAAGAAGCCCAAGTCTGGACCCCAAGCCTGAGACTGAGTGCTTCTATTGCAAAGGGACTGGTCACTGGAAGCGGAACTGCCCCAAGTATTTGGCGGATAAGAAGGATGGCAAGGTGAACAAAGGTATATGTGATATACATGTTATTGATGTGTACCTTACTAATGCTCGCAGTAGCACCTGGGTATTTGATACTGGTTCTATTGCTAATATTTGCAACTCAAAACAGGGACTACGGATTAAGCGAAGATTGGCTAAGGACGAGGTGATGATGCGCGTGGGAAATGGTTCCAAAGTCGATGTGATCGCGGTCGGCACACTACCTCTACATCTACCTTCGGGATTAGTTTTAGACCTGAATAATTGTTATTTGGTGCCAGCTTTGAGCATGAACATTATATCTGGATCTTGTTTGATGCGAGACGGTTATTCATTTAAATCAGAGAATAATGGTTGTTCTATTTATATGAATAATATCTTTTATGGTCATGCACCCTTGAAGAATGGTCTATTATTGATGAATCTCGATAGTAGTGATACACATATTCATAATATTGAAGCCAAAAGATGCAGAGTTGATAATGATAGTGCAACTTATTTGTGGCACTGCCGTTTAGGTCATATTGGTGTAAAGTGCATGAAGAAACTCCATTCTGATGGACTTTTGGAATCACTTGATTATGAATCACTTGGTACTTTCGAACCATGCCTCATGGGCAAGATGACTAAAACTCCGTTCTCCGGAACAATGGAGCGGGCAACAGATTTGTTGGAAATCATACATACTGATGTATGTGGTCCGATGAATGTTGAGGCTCGTGGCGGGTATCATTATTTTCTCACCTTCACAGATGATTTGAGCAGATATGGGTATATCTACTTGATGAAACATAAGTTTGAACATTTGAAAAGTTCAAAGAATTTCAGAGTGAAGTGGAAAATCATCGTAACAAGAAAATAAAGTTTCTACAATCTGATCGTGGAGGAGAATATTTGAGTTATGAGTTTGGTCTTCATTTGAAACAATGCGGAATAGTTTCACAACTCACGCCACCCGGAACACCACAGCGTAATGGTGTGTCCGAACGTCGTAATCATACTTTACTAGATATGGTGCGATCTATGATGTCTCTTACTGATTTACCGCTATCATTTTGGGGTTATGCTTTAGAGGCGGCTGCATTCACGTTAAATAGAGCACCATCTAAATCCTTTGAGACGACGCCTTATGAACTGTGGTTTGGCAAGAAACCAAAGTTGTCGTTTCTTAAAGTTTGGGGCTGCGATGCTTATGTGAAAAAGCTTCAACCTGGTAAGCTCGAACCCAAATCGGAGAAATGTGTCTTCATAGGATACCCAAAAGAGACTATTGGGTACATCTTCTATCACAGATCCAAAGGCAAGACATTCGTTGCTAAGAATGGATCCTTTCTGGAGAAGGAGTTTATCTCGAAAGAAGTGAGTGGGAGGAAAGTAGAACTTGATGAGGTAATTGTACCTGCTCCCTTATTGGAAAGTAGTTCATCATAGAAATCTGTTCCTGTGACTCCTACACCAATTAGTGAGGAAGCTAATGATGATGATCATATAACTTCAGATCAAGTTACTACCGAACTTCGTAGTTCAACCAGAGTAAGATCCGCACCAGAGTGGTACAACAATCCAGTTCTGGAAGTCATGTTACTTGACCATGATGAACCTACGAACTATGAGGAAGCGATGATGAGCCCAGATTCCGCGAAATGGATTGAGGCCATGAAATCTGAGATGGGATCCATGTATGAGAACAAAGTGTGAACTTTGGTTGACTTGCCCGATGATCGGCAAGCCATCGAGAATAAATGGATCTTCAAGAAGAAGACAGACGCTGACGGTAATGTTACTGTCTACAAAGCTCGACTTGTTGCGAAAGGTTTTCGACAAGTTCAAGGAGTTGACTACGATGAGACTTTCTCACCCGTAGCGATGCTTAAGTCCGTCCAAATCATGTTAGCAATTGCCGCATTTTATGATTATGAAATTTGGCAAATGGATGTAAAGATTGCATTCCTGAATGGATTTCTGGAAGAAGAGTTGTATATGATGCAACCTGATGGTTTTATCGATCCAAAGGATGCTAACAAGGTGTGTAAGCTCCAGCGATCCATCTATGGACTGGTGCAAGCATCTCGGAGTTGGAATAAACGTTTTGATAGTGTGATCAAAGCATATGGTTTTATACAGACTCTTGGAGAAGCCTGTATTTACAAGAAAGTGAGTGGGAGCTCTGTAGCATTTCTAATATTATATGTGGATGACATATTGTTGATTGGAAATGATATAGAATTTCTGGATAGCATAAAAGGATACTTGAATAAGAGTTTTTCAATGAAAGACGTCGATGAAGCTACTTATATATTGGGCATCAAGATCTATAGAGATAGATCAAGATGCTTAATTGGACTTTCACAAAGCAGATACCTTGATAAAGTTTTGAAGAAGTTCAAAATGGATCAAGCAAAGAAAGGGTTCTTGCCTGTGTTACAAGGTGTGAAGTTGAGTCAGACTCAATGCCTGACAACTGCAGAAGATAGAGAGAAAATGAAAGGTGTTCAATATGCTTCAGCCATAGGCTCTATCATGTATGCAATGTTGTGTACCAGACCTGATGTGTGCCTTGCTATTAGTTTAGCAGGGAGGTACCAAAGTAATCCAGGAGTGGATCATTGGACAGCGGTCAAGAACATCCTGAAATACCTGAAAAGGACTAAGGATATGTTTCTCGTTTATGGAGGTGACAAAGAGCTCGTCGTAAATGGTTACGTCGATGCAAGCTTTGACACTGATCTGGATGACTCTAAGTCACAAACCGGATACGTGTTTATATTGAACGGTGGAGCTGTCAGTTGGTGCAGTTCTAAGCAAAGCGTCGTGGCGGGATCTACGTGCGAAGCGGAGTACATAGCTGCTTGGGAAGCAGCAAATGAAGGAGTTTGGATGAAGGAGTTCATCCGATCTAGGTGTCATACCTAGTGCATCGGGTCCAATGAAAATCTTTTGTGACAATACTGGTGCAATTGCCTTGGCAAAGGAATCCAGATTTCACAAGAGAACTAAGCACATCAAAGAGACGCTTCAATTCCATCCGCGATCAAGTCAAGGAGGGAGACATAGAGATTTTCAAGATACATACGGATCTGAATGTTGCAGACTGGTTGACTAAGCCTCTCTCACGAGCAACATATGATCAGCACCAAGACTCCATGGGTGTTAGAATCATTACTGTGTAATATAGATTATTGACTCTAGTGCAAGTGGGAGACTAAAGGAAATATGCCCTAGAGGCAATAATAAAGTTGTTATTTATATTTCCTTATATCATGATAAATGTTTATTATTCATGCTAGAATTTAATTGGAAATTTAGTACATGTGTGAATACATAGACAAACAGAGTGTCACTAGTATGCCTCTACTTGACTAGCTCATTGAATCAAAGATGGTTAAGTTTCCTAACCATAGACATGAGTTGTCATTTGATTATCAGGATCACATCATTAGAGAATGATGTGATTGACTTGACCCATTCCGTTAGCTTAGCATTTGATCGTTTAGTATATTGCTATTGCTTTCTTCATGACTTATACATGTTCCTATGACTATGAGATTATGCAACTCCCGAATACCGGTGGAACACTTTGTGTGCTACCAAATGTCACAACGTAACTGGGTGATTATAAAGGTGCTCTACAGGTGTCTACGATGGTACTTGTTGAGTTGGCATAGATCAAGATTAGGATTTGTCACTCCGATTGTCGGAGAGGTATCTCTGGGCCCTCTCGGTAATGCACATCACTATGAGCCTTGCAAGCAATGTAACTAATGAGTTAGTTGCGGGATGATGCATTACGGGACAAGTAAAGAGACTTACCGGTAACGAGATTGAACTAGGTATTGAGATACCGACGATCGAATCTCGGGCAAGTAACATACCGATGATAAAGGGAACAATGTATGTTGTTTTGCGCGGTTTGACCGATAAACATCTTTCTAGAATATGTAGGAACCAATATGAGCATCCAGGTTCCGCTATTGGTTATTGACCGGAGATGAGTCTCGGTCATGTTTAGATAGTTCTCGAACCCGTAGGGTCCGCACGCTTAACGTTCGGTAACGATCGGTAATATGAGTTTATGTGTTTTGATGTACCGAAGGTAGTTCGGAGTCCCGGATATGATCACAGACATGACGAGGAGTCTCGAAATGGTCAAGACATAAATATCGATATATCGGGAGCCTATATTTGGACATCGGAATAGTTCCGGGTGAAATCGGGATTTTACCGGAGTACCAGGAGGTTACCGGAACCCCCCGGTAAGTGTATGGGCCTTATTGGGCCATAGTGGAGAGGGAGCGAGGAGACCAGCACAGGCCGCGTGCCCCCTCTCCCTCTGGCCCGAATTGGACTAGGAGGGGGGGCGCCCCCTTTCCTTCCTCCCTCTCTCCCCCTTCCTTCTCTCCTAGTCCAACTAGGGAAGGGGGGGGGATCCTACTCCCGGTGGGAGTAGGACTCCTCCAGGGCGCGCCATAGAGGGCCGACCCTCCCCCCTCCTCCACTCCTTTATATACGGGGGAGAGGGCACCCCATAGACACACAAGTTGATCATCGATCTCTTAGCCGTGTGCGGTGCCCACCTCCACCATAATCCACCTCGGTCATATCGTAGCGATGCTTAGGCGAAGCCCTGCGTCGGTAGCATCATCATCACCGTCATCACGCCGTCGTGCTGACAGAACTCTCCCTCGAAGCTCTACAGGATCGTGAGTTCGTGGGACGTCACTGAGCTGAACGTGTGCAGACCGCGGAGGTGCCGTACGTTCGGTACTAGGATCGGTCGATCGTGAAGACGTATGATACGTCTCCAACGTATCTTTAATTTTTGATTGTTCCATCCTATTATATTATCCATCTAGGATGTTTTATGTGCATTTATATGCTATTTTATATGATTTTTGGGACTAACCTATTAACCTAGAGCCCAGTGCTAGTTTATGTTTTTTCCTTGTTTTTGAGTATCGCAGAATAGGAAAACCAAACGGAGTCCAATTGACCTGAAATTCAACGGAGATTGTTTTTGGACCAGAAGAAGCCCACGGAGCATCGGAGATGGGCCAGAATAGTCCCGAGGTCACCACGAGGGTGGGGGCGCGCCCTACCCCCTGGGCGCGCCCCCTACCTCGTGGCCGCCTCGGGGACCCCCTGACTTGTTCCCGACGCCAACATCTCCGGTACACCGCCGGAGGCATTCACATAGAGTCATATTTTGTTCTAATTTTTGAGTTGTAAGTAAATAAAAGTGTGATGATCATCATTATTAGAGCATTGTCCCAAGTGAGGAAAGGATGATGGAGACTATGATTCCCCCACAAGTCGGGATGAGTCTCCGGGCGAAAAATTAAAAAAGAGGCCAAAAAAAAAGAAAGAAGAGAAGGCCCAAAAAAACAAAAAAAATGAGAGAAAAAGAGAGAAGGGGCAATTCTACTATCCTTTTACCACACTTGTGCTTCAAAGTAGCACCATGATCTTCATGATAGAGAGTCCCCTATGTTGTCACTTTCATATACTAGTGGGAATCTTTCATTATAGAACTTGGCTCGTATATTCCAATGATGGGCTTCCTCAAAATGCCCTAGGTCTTGGTGAGCAAGCGAGTTGGATGCACACCCACTTAGTTTCTTTTGTTGAGCTTTCATACACTTATAGCTCTAGTGCATCCGTTGCATGACAATCCCTACTCACTCACATTGATATGTATTGATGGGCATCACCATAGCCCGTTGATACGCCTAGTTGATGTGAGACTATCTTCCTCCTTTTTGTCTTCTCCACAACCACCATTCTATTCCACCTATAGTGCTATGTCCATGGCTCACGCTCATGTATTGCGTGAAGATTGAAAAAGTTTGAGAACATCAAAAGTATGAAACAATTGCTTGGCTTGTCATCGGGGTTGTGCATGATTTAAATATTTTGTGTGATGAAGATAGAGCATAGCCGGACTATATGATTTTGTAGGGATAGATTTCTTTGGCCATGTTATTTTGAGAAGACATGATTGCTTTGTTAGTATGCTTGAAGTATTATTGTTTTCATGTCAATATTAAACTTTTGTTTTGAATCTTATGGATCTGAATATTCTTGCCACAATAAAGAAGATTACATTGATAGATATGTTAGGTTGCATTCCACATCAAAAATTCTGTTTTTATCATTTACCTACTCGAGGACGAGCAGGAATTAAGCTTGGGGATGCTTGATACGTCTCCAACATATCTATAATTTTTGATTGTTCCATGCTATTATATTATCCATCTAGGATGTTTTATATGCATTTATATGCTATTTTATATGATTTTTGGGAGTAACCTATTAACCTAGAGCCAGTGCCAGTTTTTGTTTTTTTCCTTGTTTTTGAGTATCGCAGAAAAGGAAAACCAAACGGAGTCCAATTGACCTGAAATTCAACGGAGGTTGTTTTTGGACCAGAAGAAGCCACGGAGCATCGGAGATGGGCTAGAAGAGTTCCGAGGCCACCACGAGGGTGGGGGCGCGCCCCCCTACCTCGTGGCCGCCTCGAGGACCCCCTGACTTGTTCTCGACGCCAACACCTCTTATATATACCCAAACTTCCAGAAAGAAACCTAGATCGGGAGTTCCGGCGCCGCAAGCCTCTGTAGCCACCAAAAACCAATCAGGGCCCTGTTCCGGCACCCTGCCGGAGGGGGGATCCCTCACCGGTGGCCATCTTCATCATCCCGGTGCTCTCCATGACGAGGAGGGAGTAGTTCACCCTCGGGGCTAAGGGTATCTACCAGTAGCTATGTGTTTGATCTCTCTCTCTCTCTCATTTTCCTGATTCGGCACGATCTTGATGTATCGCGAGCTTTGTTATTATAGTTGGATCTTATGATGTTTCTCCCCCTCTACTCTCTTGTAATGGATTGAGTTTTCCCTTTGAAGTTATCTTATTGGATTGAGTCTTTAAGGATTTGAGAACAGTTGATGTATGTCTTGCATGTGCTTATCTGTGGTGACAATGGGATATCACGTGATCTACTTGATATATGTTTTGGTGGTCAACTTGCGGGTTCCGTAACATTGTGAACTTATGCATAGGGGTTGGCACACGTTTTCGTCTTGACTCTTTGGTAGAAACTTTGGGGCACTCTTTGAAGTACTTTGTGTTGGTTTGAATAGATGAATATCAGATTGTGTGATGCATATCGTATGATCGTACCCACGGATACTTGAGGTGACATTGGAGTATCTAGGTGACATTAGGGTTTTGGTTGATTTGTGTCTTAAGGTGTTATTCTAGTACGAACTCTATGATAGATCGAGCGGAAAGAATAGTTTCGTGTTATTTTACTACAGACTCTTGAATAGATCGATCAGAAAGAGTAACTTTGAGGTGGTTTCGCACCCTACCATAATCTCTTCGTTTGTTCTCCGCTATTATTGACTTTGGAGTGACTCTTTGTTGCATGTTGAGGGATAGTTATATGATCCAATTATGTTATTATTGTTGAGAGAACTTGCACTAGTGAAATTATGAACCCTAGGCCTTGTTTCCTAGCATTGCAGTACCGTTTACGCTCACTTTTACCACTTGCTACCTTGCTGTTTTTATATTTTCAGATTACAAAAACCTATATCTACCATCCATATTGCACTTGTATCACCATCTCTTCGCTGAACTAGTGCACCTATACAATTTACCATTGTATTGGGTGTGTTGGGGACACAAGAGACTCTTTGTTATTTGGTTGCAGGGTTGCTTGAGAGACAGCATATTCAACCTATGCCTCCCACGGATTGATAAACCTTAGGTCATCCACTTGAGGGAAATTTGCTACTGTCCTACAAACCTCTGCACTTGGAGGCCCAACAACGTCTACAAGAAGATGGTTGCATAGTAGACATCAAGCTCTTTTCTGGCGTCGTTGCTAGATATGTTAGGTAGCATTCCACATCAAAAATTCTATTTTTATATCGCGAGCTTTGCTATTATAGTTGGATCTTATGATGTTTCTCCCCCTCTACTCTCTTGTAATGGATTGAGTTTTCCCATTGAAGTTATCTTATCAGATTGACTCTTTAAGGATTTGAGAACACTTGATGTATGTCTTTCATGTGCTTATCTGTGGTGACAATGGGATATCACATGATCTACTTGATGTATGTTTTGGTGATCAACTTGCGGGTTTCGTAACATTGTGAACATATGCATAGGGGTTGGCACACGTTTTCGTCTTGACTCTCCGGTAGAAACTTTGGGGCACTCTTTGAAGTACTTTGTGTTGGTTTGAATAGATGAATCTGAGATTGTGTGATGCATATCGTATGGTCATACCCACGGATACTTGAGGTGACATTGGAGTATCTAGGTGACATTAGGGTTTTGGTTGATTTGTGTCTTAAGGTGTTATTCTAGTACGAACTCTATGATAGATCGAACGGAAAGAATAGCTTCGTGTTATTTTACTACAGACTCTTGAATAGATCGATCAGAAAGAATAACTTTGAGGTGGTTTCATACCCTACCATAATCTCTTTGTTTCTTCTCCGCTATTAGTGACTTTCGAGTGACTCTTTATTGCATGTTGAGGGATAGTTATATGATCCAATTATGTTATTATTGTTGAGAGAACTTGCACTAGTGAAAGTATGAACCCTAGGCCTTGTTTCCTAGCATTGCAGTATCATTTACGCTCACTTTTACCACTTGCTACCTTGCTGTTTTTATATTTTCAGATTACAAAACCTATATCTACCATCCATATTGCACTCGTATCACCATCTCTTCGCTGAACTAGTGCACCTATACAATTTACCATTGTATTGGGTGTGTTGGGGACACAAGAGACTCTTTGTTATTTGGTTGCAGGGTTGCTTGAGAGAGACCATATTAAACCTACGCCTCCCACGGATTGACAAACCTTAGGTCATCCACTTGAGGGAAATTTGCTACTGTCCTACAAACCTCTGCACTTGGAGGCCCAACAACGTCTACAAGAAGATGGTTGTGTAGTAGACATCAAGCTCTTTTCTGGCGCCGTTGCTGGGGAGGTGAGTGCTTGAAGGTATATCTCTAGATCTTGCAATCGAATCTTTTTGTTTCTTGTTTTATCACTAGTTTAGTTTATAAAAGAAAACTACAAAAAATGGAATTATGGGTGCCTCATTTGCTTCATCTTTTTAATGTCTTTCGTGAAAATGATGGGAAGGAAAATTGTGCTCAAGTACTAGAAGAAAAATTACATAGAATGCTTGGAATAAAATATGTGAATGATGAGCATGATTGCAATATTGTTAGTATGAATTCTTTGAATACCCATGATGCTAATGATATGCAAAGCCGCGAGCTTGGGGATGCTATGTTTGATGAAGATGATATGTTTAGTCCCCCAAGTTTTGACTAGCAAATTTATTATGATGAAAGCATGCCTCCTATTTATGATGATTATTGTGATGACACGTATGCTATAAAGAATAAAGATAACTATGAAACTTGTCATCATGATTTTAATTTTCAGTTGGATTATGCTTCACGTGATAGTTATTTTGTTGAGTTTGCTCCCACCACTATTGATGAGAATTTTGCTTATGTGGAGAGTAATAAAATTTATATGCTTGTGGATCATGAAAAGAATGCTTTATGTGATGGTTATATTATTGAATTCATTCATGATGCTACTGAAAATTATTATGAGGGAGGAATATATGCTTGTAGGAATTGCAATAATATCAAGTTTCCTCTCTATGTGCTTAAAGTTTTGAAGTTGTGCTTGTTTTGCCTTCCTATGCTAGTTGATTATTGTTCCCATAAGTTGTTTGTCAGTCAAATTCATACGGCGGATAGTATCATAATAAAGGATATTGATACTACTTCCCCGTCCATAAGCACCTTCGTGAACTTGTATCCTCCATCCTGAGGAGCAACAAACAAAGCCAGCTGACCCGGGTTGTCAGCCCGGGGCGGGTGATCCTCACGGCTCCATACAATGGGCTGCTTTGACCATCGTAAATATCAAGGGACTGTCGGCTCAACCGCACTCACCGCTCGTTTATGAATCTTCTGGTCTCGATTGCACAAACTCGTGGTAAAAACATGATATTGGACACTATTCAGCTGCTTTGGATTACTCTGTAACCATACTGTTGCTGCTGATTACCTTGACTGGGTTGTTGATTAAAACCACCTTGATGGCCTTGGCCTTGAAATCCAGAGCTTGAACCTCCACCTCCAAAGCCGAGCCCATGAGAGACAGATCCTGACTCGCCATTCGGGCCATGATGGTCCTGATAAAAGCCGGAATTTCTGTACTCCTTCATGATGAAACAATCTTTCCATAGATGAGTTGTCGGCTTGTCTTGAGAACCATGCTTTGGGCAAGGCTGATTCATTATCGCTTCAAGGTTGAACTTGGGCCCGCCAAGCCGAGGAATTGAGGATTTCCCCTTGCGATGCTGATTGTTACTCTGCGTGTTGGTATTGGCCACAAAATCTGAACCGTCGTCAGCTTTCTTGCGCACGTTATTGCCTTGGCTCTGACCCGCCGCATTGTGCTGTTGTCCCGTTCCATTACCGCTCTTCTTCCCCTTGCCGGACTTCTCCTCATCAGACTCAGGGTCTTTAGTGTTATCAGAGTCGGCATATTTGATGAGTGCTGCCATGAGCTCTCCCATGTCATTGTAGTGGCGTTTGAGTCGCCCCAGCTTCTGTTTGAGGGGAGTGAACCAGCAATTTTTCTCCAAAATTAGGATGGCTGAGCCAGCGTTGATGCTTTCCGATGAGTGGATAATGGCCGAGATCTGGCGTACCCAATGGGAAGTTGACTCGTCCTCCCTCTGAATACAGGTGTCTAAATCAAGAATCGACAGAGGCTGCTTGCATGTGTCCTTGAAATTCTGAATAAAGCGTGTCTTCAATTCAGCCCATGATCTGACGGAGTTAGGGGGCAGTCCCTTTAACCAGGTGCGAGCCGGCCCGTCCAACATCATGGTGAAATATTTAGCGCACACAACATCGTTGACGTCTAACATCTCCATGGCCAGCTCATAGCTCTCAATCCATGCCTCCAGCGATTGATCAGCTGTGTAATTGGGCACCTTGTGAGGGCCCTTGAAATCTTTAGGCAGACGCTCATTACGCAAAGCCGGCACCAGGCACGGCACACCCACGGTCCTAGAGGTCATCCCAGCTTCTACGAACATCGATGGATTATGCTGAGGTTGCTGATGAGCCGCCAACTGAGCCGCTAGCTCCGCCTCTCGACGTGCCCTGGCTTGATCCACCAAAACCTGAGCATTGTTATCAGCACGTGGCGGGTCATGCCCACGGGACTGGTTACGGTGCTGCTCACTGCTCGAAACTGCCGGCGACTCAATACGTCAGCTGTAACTCTGACTGGGGCGTGGAGTCGAACAAATCCGCTCGCGGCTGTACGATTAAGCCGCTGATAAGCCACAAGTATAGGGGATCACAACAGTTTTCGAGGGTAGAGTATTCAACCCAAATTTATTGATTCGACACAAGGGGAGCCAAAGAATATTCTCAAGTATTAGCAGTTGAGTTGTCAATTCAACCACACCTGGATAACTTAGTATCTGCAGCAAAGTATTTAGTAGCAAAGTAGTATGGAAGTAACGGTAACGATAGCAAAAGTAATATTTTTGGGTTTTGTAGTGATCGTAACAGTAGCAGCGGAAAAGTAAATAAGCAAAGAACAATATGTGAAAAGCTCGTAGGCATTGGATCGGTGATGGAGAATTATGCCGGATGCGGTTCATCATGTAACAGTCATAACATAGGGTGACACAGAACTAGCTCCAATTCATCAATATAATGTAGGCATGTATTCTGAATATAGTCATACGTGCTTATGGAAAAGAACGTGCATGGCATCTTTTGTCCTACCCTCCCGTGGCAGCGGGGTCCTAATGGAAACTAATGGATATTAAGGCCTCCTTTTAATAGAGTACCGGACCAAAGCATTAACACATAGTGAATACATGAACTCCTCAAACTACGGTCATCACCGGGAGTGGTCCCGATTATTGTCACTTCGGGGTTGCCGGATCATAACACGTAGTAGGTGACTATAGACTTGCAAGATAGGATCAAGAACTCACATATATTCATGAAAACATAAAAGGTTCAAATCTGAAATCATGGCACTCGGGCC
Source organism: Triticum aestivum (assembly GCF_018294505.1). Taxonomy (NCBI): domain Eukaryota; kingdom Viridiplantae; phylum Streptophyta; class Magnoliopsida; order Poales; family Poaceae; genus Triticum; species Triticum aestivum. The sequence continues at coordinate 479,357,801 of NC_057814.1, read as the reverse complement.
CTAGTGACAAGCATTAAGCATAGCAAAGTCATAGCAACATCAATCTCAGAACATAGTGAATACTAGGGATCAAACCCTAACAAAACTAACTCGATTACATGATAAATCTCATCCAACCCATCACCGTCTAGCAAGCCTACGATGGAATTACTCACGCACGGCGGTGAGCATCATGAAATTGGTGACGGAGGATGGTTGATGATGATGACGGCGACGGATTCCCCTCTTCGGAGCCCCGAACGGACTCCAGATCAGCCCTCCCAAGAGAGTTTAGGGCTTGCCGGCGGCTCCATATCGTAAAACGCGATGAATCTTTTTCTCTCTGATTTTTTTCTCCCCGAACGTGAATATATAGAGTTGGAGTTGAGGTCGGTGGAGCTCCAGGGGCCCACGAGGCAGGGGGCGCGCCCAGGGGGTAGGCGCGCCCCCACCCTCGTGGAAAGGGTGTGGGCCCCCTGGCCTTGATTCTTTTGCCAGTATTTTTTATTATTCCCAAAAATAATCTTCGTGAAGTTTCAGGTCATTCCGAGAACTTTTGTTTCTGCACAAAGATAACACCATGGCAATTCTGCTGAAAACAGCGTTAGTCCGGGTTAGTTCCATTCAAATCATGCAAGTTAGAGTCCAAAACAAGGGCAAAAGTGTTTGGCAAAGTAGATACGACGGAGACGTATCAGCCGCTTGTTGAGCTACCGTCGTCTGAAGAAGTTCCACGGCCTTCCGGGCTTCAACCGCCGCGGGAGACTCACCTTGCACTAGAAGAGCCACCAGCCGCGACGCCGCAGAAATCATGTTATCCAGAGGGTTAGAAAAATGACCCGGCGGAGTTGGTACTTGCTGAGGCGGGGTTAAATTCAGACGAGGCGGTTCCGCAACACGTGGTTGAGCCATAGCCTCGGCCGCTGGCGCTTCGACAACCCGGGTTACATCGGGCGGGTTACTTGGTGCTGCCCCAGGGGTATTGAAAAGATTCCTTGCATCAAACTCCGGAGGTAGACGACTCTGGTGCCTCCTGCGGAGAACGGCATTTGATGCAGTCTGATCAAAGCTTAACTGGAAAGCTTCCGCTTGAATCCACTGCGATTTTGCGTCCAAGGCGGCTCGCTCCATCGCCATCCTAGCGTTCTCAGCATTAAGCTCCTCCTTAGCTTGAGCTATGCTTGAGTCGTCGGGGTTACCTCTACAGCCAATAACGTTCCCAACACATCCAAGAGCTCTGATAAGACCTGAGCCAGCCGGCGCACAGGGTCGCTTGCCCCGGCTATCGCCGCAGCCGTTGAACCGAAAGTCATTGCCACCGCAGTTGATGAATTCTGCACCGGTTGCATGCCGGCCATGAAGATCGCAACTCTGTTCGGCGGCTCATAGGGGTCTAGAATACTGTCGCCATCAGAATAGCCCCCAAGCCCGCCGTCTTGCAGTTGATACATTGAATTGGTCTCACCGGTTGAGGACTCATCATCAGAGTAGATGGCTGTCTCTCCACCGGACACAGATCATTCCTCAAGATCCGCTCTATGAATAAAACCAACAAAAGCGTGCTTCACGGTGGTTTGAACCTTAGCGGGTCGCGCGCATCGAGCCGTCTCGATGATGTCGGTGCAGATGTCCGGCTCAGGCTCCGACTCACTGATCTTGCCGATGAAGATGTGGATTCCGGCGAGGGGGACCCAGTACCCGTATTCGATTGAATCGGCCTCGGGGCCCCAGCCTGCGTCGTCGATGTAGATTTTGCCGCGGCGACTCTTGGTCATCCGGTCCACTGCCTATCCCTTAATCCCTGAGAAGCTGTCCTTCAAGAACTCGAAACCAGCGTGCTCTGGCCCCACGGTGGGCGCCAACTATCATGGATTTGTCACGGCAGATGCCCTAGCAAAAGGACTTAGGTGTGGAGCCATCGCAACTAGGTTAGCTTAAAGGGGTTGAACGGGACAAGGGACATAGAGAGTTTACCCAGGTTCGACCCGTCTCAATGAGGTAAAAGCCTACTCCTACTTTTAGTTGTATTGCTTGGGTTTTGATTACCATGGAGCGAATACGCTTGACCTAGTTCTCGATCAATTGTTTCCTGAGTTAACCCACCGCCAGGTCACCCCTTTATATGAAGGTTGATGCCCGGCGGCTTAGAGAGTCCCGGCCGGCTCACACAAACATGACCGGCTCGGTTTCTAACTAAGCTTGCCTTAAAGAACAAGTTATCGCCTAGCGGTTCACACCTTCGGGCCTTGAGTCACCTCCGTGCCTTGGGCCTTCAATAAGCTTGTTCTATGAACCGCCATCTTCATGTTAAGACGCCAATGGCATGACCCGGCCCCTCCTGGGCGGGTCATACCTAGGATTTATATCCCCAACAGTATGCGTGAAGTTTGCCCTCATTTTAGGATCGAAAGTAGGTCTAGAGGGGGGGGGGTATTAGACTACTTGACCAAATAAAACCTAGCATTTTCCCAATATTAGTTGTAGGCAAGTTTTAGCAACAATTACAAGTCAAGCAACACCCTACACATGCAAGTCTAGATAGTAGGCAGCGGAAAGTAAAGACTTTGCATATGATCATAATGGAGGGGATTGGGGATATCAAGCGCAATGAAGACACGGTGATTTTGGTGTGGTTCCGATAGGTGTTGCTATCGTACATCAACATTGATGGAGACTGCACGAGTCCACGGAGGGCTCCACCCACGAAGGGTCCACGAAAAAGAAACCTTGTCTATTCCATCATGGCTTACGCCCACGAAAGACTAGCCTCACTCGGGGTATGTCTTCACGATGTAGGCAATGTCCTTGCCCTTACAAACTTCTTGGTTCAACTCCACAAGATTTGGAGGCTCCCAAGTGACACCTAACCAATCTAGGGTACACCACTCTCCAAAAGGTAATAGAAGTTATTATTGATTATGAACTCCTTGCTCTTGTGCTTCAAAATATAGTCTCCTCAACACTCAATCACTCTCTCACAGATTTGGCATGGTGGTGGGAGAAGGATTGGAATGGAAAGCAACTTGAGGGAGCTAGAAATTAAGGATCAAATGGTTGGAGTGGAATGCCTTGATCTCAACACAAGTGTAGGTGGTTGTCTCTCTGAAAATGGATATGGGAAGTGTAGATTTGTCTTGGTTGCTCTCGCTAAGAGTAGGTGGTATGGGTGGGGTATTTATGGCCATCACCAAAGATCTAGCCGTTACACACTTTATGCACAACTCGGTGACACCGGGTGGAAAACTCGGTGAGACCGACTAATGTAAAAGATTTGAACGTTAGATGTTTTGGTGAGACCGGATGAATCCACTCGGTGGCTTCGATATGTGATGAACTAAGCACTTGCATCTTTTGTGTAATTCCGAACGGTTTCACTCTGTAATTCCAAAATGATCACGATGGGTTACAGAAAGTTTGTCAGTGCACTTTGGTGGGACCGAATGCAATCTCGGTGGAACTGAGTTTCTAGGGTTTAGGTTGTGGCTTTGTCCTATGTATCTTGGTGGGTCCGGATGTGTATGTTTTGGTGGGACCGAGAATGAACATAGGGTTTTTGACATATTGGATAGTGATAATGTGGCTGAGGATTTTGGAGCAATATCTTCAAGCACTTGAGCAAATGACTCGTAGTCAAAACCTAATGCCCTTTTAACAGTATTTGGCTTTCCTATGGACTCAATGTGATCATTGATCACTCAACCAAAATGTAGAGTCTTGGAGCTTTTGCCAATGCATGTCCTTTGCATTTTGAGGGGCCCACAATCACATGTCCTTGTCATGCCTACATTGAACTTTCTTGAAATGATCTTTGAATAGGCATTAGTTCAATGATGATATTGAAGGAAATATGCCCTGGAGGCAATAATAAAGTTGTTATTTTATATTTCCTTATTCATGATAAAGGTTTATTATTCATGCTAGAATTGTATTGATCAGATACCTTAATACATGTGTGAATACATAAACAAACAAAGTGTCCCTAGTAAGCCTCTACTAGACTAGCTCGTTGATCAAAGATGGTTAAGGTTTCCTAACCATGGACATGAGTTGTCATTTGATAAAGGGGTCACATCATTAGGACAATGATGTGATAGACAAGACCCATCCGTTAGCTTAGCATAATGACCGTTCAGTTTTATTGTTATTGCTTTCTTCATGTCAAATACATATTCCTTCGACTATGAGATTATGCAACTCCCGGATACTAGAGGAATGCCTTGTGTGCTATCAAACATCACAACGTAACTGGGTGATTATAAAGATGCTCTACAGGTATCTTCGAAGGTGTCTGTTGAGTTGGCATAGATCAAGATTAGGATTTGTCACTCCGAGTATTGGAGAGGTATCTCTGGGCCCTCTCGGTAATACGCATCATAAGCTTGCAAGCAAACGGCTAAGGAGTTAGTCACGAGATGATGTTACGGAACGAGTAAAGGGACTTGCCAGTAACGAGATTGAACTAGGTATGAAGATACTGACGATCGAATCTCGGGCAAGTAACATACCGATAGACAAAGGGAATTACGTATGTTGTCATAACGGTTAGACCAATAAAGATCTTCATAGAATATGTAGGAGCCAATATGGGCATCCAGGTTCCGCTATTGGTTATTGACCGGAGAGGTGTCTTGGTCATGTCTACATAGTTCTCGAACCCGTAGGGTCCGCAGGCTTAACGTTCGATGACGATATAGTATTATATGAGTTATGTGATTTGGTGACTGAATGTTGTTTGGAGTCCTGGATGAGATCACGGACATGACGAGGAGTCTCGAAATGTTCGAGAGGTAAAGATTGATATATAGGACAATAGTATTCGGACACCGGAAGTGTTCCAGAGGGTATCGGGTACATATCGGGTCACCGGAAGGGGTTCCGGGCACCGCCGACAAAAGATATGGGCCTTATGGGCCAAGAGGGGAAACACACCAGCCACAAGGGGCTGGTGCACCCCCCATATGGGCCGACCAAAGGAGGAGAAGGAAAGGGGAGAAAGGAAAGGAAAGAGTGGAACGGGATTCCCACTTCCTTCCCTGTCCCCCCCTCTTTCCTTCTCCCTCCGACTAATATGGCAGGGGGCGCGTCACTTGGGAGGAGCCCAAGTAGGACACGGCCTACTTGGGGCGCCCTCCTGACTGCTCCCTCCTCCCTCCCACCTATATATATGTGGGAGGGGAGGCGCCTAGCACATCCAGACAATTGTCTAGCCGTGTGCGGCGCCCCCCTCCACAGTTTACAACCCCGGTCATATTCTCATGGTGCTTAGGCGAAGCCCTGTGAGGATCACTTCACCATCACCGTCACCACGCCGTCGTGCTGATGGAACTCATCTACTACCTCGACGTCTTGCTGGATCAAGAAGGCGAGGGACGTCACCAAGCTGAACGTGTGCAGAACTCGGAGGTGCCGTACATTCGGTACTCGATCGGTGGAGCGCGGAGAAAGTTCGACTACATCAACCACGTTGTGAAACGCTTCCACTTATGGTCTACGAGGGTACGTAGACACACTCCCCCCCGTTGCTATGCATCTCCGTGGATAGATCATTGCGTGTGCGTAGAAAAAAAATTGTTTTCCATGCAATGATTCCCAACAGTGGCATCATGAGCCAGGTCTATGCGTAGATGATATGCATGAGTAGAACACAAAGAGTTGTGGGCGGTGATAGTCATACTGCTTACCACTAACATCTTATTTTGATTCGGCGGTATTGTGGGATGAAGCGTCCCGGACCAACCTTACATGTCCACATACATGAGACCGGTTCCACCGACAGACATGCAACTAGTTTTGCATAAAGGTGGCTGGCGGGTGTCTGTTTCTCCTACTTTAGTTGAATTGAATTTGACTATGGCCGGTCCTTAAAGAAGGTTAAAACATCAAACTTGATGAAACACCATTGTGGTTTTATGCGTAGGTAAGAACGGTTCTTGCTAGAAGCCCGTAGCAGCCACGTAAAACTTGCAACAACAAAGTAGAGGACATCTAACTTGTTTTTGCAGGGCATGTTGTGATGTGATATGGTCAAGACATGGTATGATATACGTTATTGTATGAGATGATCATGTTTTTTTAAAAGTTATCGGCAACCGGTAGGAGCCTTATGGTTGTGTCTTTATTGTATGAAATGCAAACGCCATGTAATTGCTTTACTTTATCATTATGCGTTAGCTATAGTTGTAGAAGCAATAGTTGGCGAGATGACCATGACACAACGATGGAGATCAAGGTGTCGAGCCGTTGACGATGGAGATCATGACAATGCTTTGGAGATGGAGATCAAAAGCACAAGATGATGATGGCCATATCATGTCACATATTTTTATTGCATGTTATGTTTATCTTTTATGCATCTTATTTTGCTTAGTACTGCGGTAGCATTATAAGATGATCCCTTAACTAAATTTCAAGGTATAAGTGTTCTCCCTTACTACTGCAGGATGTTGCAAACACTACAAAAAAAGACACATCCGTGACATTTTGGGCCGAACAATTTTTTTTTCATGCTTATGACACTTCTATGACGATAATTGTGACAAAACCCGGTATCATCATAGATGTGGTGGGCTCCTACTTCTATGACAAAAAATCATGATAGAAATGGGCTTTTCGTCCTGGGCGGGCCGGAGACGCAACTGCATGACATTCTTTGGGCCGTCCATGACGGAAAAAACCGTGGTAGGAGCGAGGGCGAGGAAAATATCGAGGAGTCCCCGGTTACGGTGGGTGGTCCGGGCCGAGCGATGCACGGAGGTTTGCGCGTTTCTCTCGTACACGTACGCGCGTGTGTGCGAGGCGTTGCGATCTAACTGAACCCGAGCGAGGCATTGGGCTCTAACTAAACCCGAGCGATTGCACTAGCTACATTACCGAACCCCGATCGATCCCTTGCTGTTAAGTGAACCCGAGTGATTCCTTCGCTACTGCTACTAACTGAAGCCGATCGATGCTGACTCTTGATGAAAAGTGAGTGTTGTTGGGGGTTTGGATGAACAGTTCCCGGTGGGGGGTTGGATGAATAGGAACCCGTGGTAGTAGAGGCCGTTGCTGCTGGATGAACAGTACCCCGATCGATCGAGCCGGTGGAGGGCTGATGAATAGGACCCCGTGGAGGGCTGGATGAACAGGACGACCCCGTGAAGGGCTGGTTGAACAGTAGCCAGTGGAGGGTTGGATGAACAGTAGCCTGTGGAGGGGTGGTTGAACAGGACCCCATGGAGAGGGCTGGTTGAACAGTAGCTGGTGGAGGAGCGCTGGAGGCTGGATGAACAGGAGCCCGTGGATGAACAGTCGCAGGTGGAGGCTGGAGGAGGTCGATGGTGGATGAACAGGAGCCCGTGGAGGTAGTCGACGGTGGACGAACAGTAGCCCGTGGAGGCAGTCGACGGTGGAGATGAACGGTATCCTGTGGAGTCCCGTTTTGCGGTACGCCACACCCCTCCCGATGAACAGGACCTCCGTTTCGACTGTAGCGCTCCAACACAAGTCCGTTTCCTCCCTTTTTGGTATGCCACACCCCTCCCGATCAACAGGACTCCCGACCGTAGGAGGTCCAAGAGAAGTCCATTTCCTCCGTTTTGCGGTACGCCAAACCCCTCCCGACAAACAGGATCCTGTTTCGACCATGGTCGGTCGAACACAAGGCCGTTTCCTTCGTTCTGTGGTACGCCAGGCCTCGTTTCGATCGGCTGTTCCGTCCGAGCTGGTTGGCTCCCGATGAACACGACGTATTCCTTTACCTCCCGATGAACACGACGCATTCTGTTGCCTCCCCATGAACACGACGACGACGCAGTTTCTCCGTTCCGACCCAGCCATTACACGAGCCCTAGCCGTACGTATGCGTGAGTAGGCGTTCGAGACCCCGCCCGTATGTACGTATGTGGCCGTATTTACTTTCTTGTACCCTGGCCGCTGTACGTATGTGTACATGCTACGTGCGTGCCTCTACTACGACACGTGCCCTTCCTTACACGGCCACGGTTCATCCCTGCAGCCTGCAGACAGACCGATCGTAGGTACGTACACGTTCGCGAACAGAATGACAACGCTACGTATGCTTCGACTAGGTGGGTCCCGACTGTCAGGCACTTCCTTGCGTGGGAAGATGTAGCTGGTGGGTCCCAGCAGTCATGGGGTGAATCATTTTTTTTGCCCGTAATATGGACGCACTTCCTTGCGTGTGAAGATGTAGCTGGTGGGTCCCAGCAGTCAGGGGGGAAACATTTTTTCGCTGAATATGGTGGCCAGTCCGGTGGGTCCCTGCTGTCAGGTGGAGGAATCATTATTTTCCGCGTAATAAGGAGGCACTTCCTTGCTGCGGTCGTGGACCCAGCTGTCAGCCTCTCCACGTACAGTACTCTTCCAATGGAAGTCGTTCCTTGACCACGTTGACCACGCCGTGCCGAGAGCACCAGGGCGGTGGACGACGGCGAGGCCTAGGAAGGGGACGACGCGGAGCTGGGGAAGACGCCACAATGGATGCCCATGAGGAGAGGAGTACGAGGGTTCACTGGTTCGGCTGCCATCGCCGAAAAATAACAGGAGGTGTGGATGATTAGAGGGATAGCCAGGCCAGGGATGCAAGTATGGTGGGGCCGTGAGGCCTGCCCGGCAGCACAGCCGGCCACGGGAGGCGGGAGCAGGCGGTTCCGCCGGCGCTGGTTTGGGCGGCTGGAGCAGGAAGATCAGAGACTGAAGAAGCACGATTGCCGTTAGATTGACATCTAACGGTCTGACGCTGGTAGAGTCGATTGTTGACTAAGTTTCTTTTTTTTTGAGAAACCTTGTGGACGCATGAACTTAGTAGGCCAACAAGTCAGCCTCCAAATTTGTGGTAGACAACATAGAGCCCATTTGCTATTTTTTAATAATTTGCAGCCCATTTGCTAATTCTTAAGTAATTTATTACAGCCCATTTTCTGCCCAGGACCACGGTCAAAAAGTTCAATCTTATTTTGCATATTTCGGTGGAGTCCGAACTGTTGTAATCCCGAAATGATAATTTTTTTAAGAAATTATTGATTTGCCAAAAAAAATCATTTTGTTTCTGTAAGCAAACAAGACGTGGGACAATTGAGTTGGTTTAAGGGAAAACCAGTGGTTAAAAAATCAGCGCTGGAAGGGAAAACAACAACAAAAATAAGGATGTAAATATGAAAAGGGAACTTTATGTATTTTCAATATAATGATACGTGTATATGAACTAGTGAAACTATAGGTAGAGATTAGAAAACGGAAGTAGGACACGACGTTTCAAGAGGAAAATAGAACTGGGCTGTGTGTTTGATTCAGTAACAAAACTGCCTGCGGATGTTGTAAGACAAAATATAGCTGACACTGGGGGGCCAGAGGCCAGTAGATACCTGCCGGATCTTTGTGCCCCATTGTCGTCATGGGCTAGGCCTGTTAAAAACAAAACCAAGCCTGGGCAGTCTACAGCCGAGTTGAAACTTGCTCGACCTGAAAAAACAATATACCTGCTCAATAAACGAGAGAATTCTGCAAGTACACACTGATAACTAGGATGCAACAGGTATATTGTTTTTTCATCGTGATAATAAGTGCATGCACTTGTTCCGAAAAATTTGGAGAACTGGGAATTCGAACGGTAGGTGCTTATGCTACCCATCAAATAAAAATTAGGTGCCTGAAAATTCGTTTCGAAACAAATGATTCAGCTTTATATCCACATCGACCCTCAGCATGATGGTTGGAAGCAAATGCCAAGTTCATACCGAAAGATCGTTAACAGCAATACCAACTTGCGGACGACAAGGTAGTATAAGTACCAATACCAAACTAACTTATAATCTTTTTAGTCCTGGCCCTAGTGTTCGTCTGGTAGAAAATCTTGCAGAGGACCAGCTCCCGCTCCTTCTCTTGCTCCAGGTCCCCAAGGTGGTACTGGTGCATCACCCAGTTGGTCCTCTGCTGGTCGAAGTTTTTTTTGCGGGAATGGTCGAAGTTGTTGTTGGTGTGCAGCACCAGAACCTTTTTGCTGCCCATCTGCCGGCCATTGACCATCACTAGCAAGGTATTGCTGGTCTTGTGCCACATCGCGTGCATGCCACACTCCGACTTTATCTTGCGACGCGTCCACGTGCCCCTTTTGAAAGCCCTGGAATTGCACTGGAAGAAATGCTTGCTTAGGCCACTCAGTGTGATACCTGCTGTATTGTGGAATACAGGTTTTAGTGTACGTAGTTGGCATTTTCATAACATCTTTGGCATGTTGCAGTCACTTGTTTCACTTTTTATTAACTGTCAAATTGTAATTGCTTCACTAGGTCTGCGTCTAAAAAGAAAAATAGAGCTCTAAACAAAGGAATATGTTTGTGCAGGTAGACGGCCGATCGGTGTCTTACCTGGAAGTTTCTCAGGATGGTTGTAGTGTTGGGGATCGTTGCAGAATTTTAAAATTTTCTACGCATCACCAAGATCCATCTATGGAGTTTACTAGCAACGAGAAGGAAGGAGTGCATCTACATACCCTTGTAGATCGCGAGCGGAAGCGTTCAAGTGAACGGGGTTGATGGAGTCGTACTCGTCGTGATCCAAATCACCGATGACCGAGCGCCGAACGGACGGCACCTCCGCGTTCAACACACGTACGGAGCAGCGACCTCTCCTCCTTCTTGATCCAGCAAGGGGGAAGGATAAGTTGATGGAGATCCGGCAGCACGACGGCGTGGTGGTGGAAGTAGCGGGGATCCCGGCAGGGCTTCGCCAAGCGCAAGCGGGAGGGAGAGGTGTCACGGGAGGGAGAGGGAGGTGCCAGGGGCTAGGGTACTGCTGCCCTCCCTCCCCCCCACTATTTATAGGGGTCCTGGGGGGGCGCCGGCCCCATGGAGATCCCATTTGAAGGGGGGCGGCGGCCAAGGGGGGTGGCTTGCCCCCCAAGCCAAGTGGGGCGCCCCCACCCCTAGGGTTTCCAACCCTAGGCGCAGGGGGAGGCCCAAGGGGGGCGCCCCAGCCCACTAGGGGCTGGTTACCCTCCCACTTCAGCCCATGGGGCCCTCCGGGACAGGTGTCCCCACCCGGTGGACCCCCGGGACCCTTCCGGTGGTCCCGGTACAATATCGATAACCCCCAAAACTTTCCCGGTGGCCGAAACCGGACTTCCTATATATAATTCTTTACCTCCGGACCATTCCGGAACTCCTCGTGACGTCCGGGATCTCATCCGGGACTCCGAACAACTTTCGGGTTTCCGCATACTAATATCTCTACAACCCTAGCGTCACCGAACCTTAAGTGTGTAGACCCTACGGGTTCGGGAGACATGCAGACATGACCGAGACGCCTCTCCGGTCAATAACCAACAGCGGGATCTGGATACCCATGTTGGCTCCTACATGTTCCACGATGATCTCATCGGATGAACCACGATGTCGAGGATTCAATCAATCCCGTATACAATTCCCTTTGTCAATCGGTACGTTACTTGCCCGAGATTCGATCGTCGGTATCCCAATACCTTGTTCAATCTCATTCCCGGCGAGTCACTTTACTCGTACCATAATGCATGATCCCATGACTAACTCGTTAGTCACATTGAGCTCATTATGATGATGCATTACCGAGTGGGCCCAGAGATACCTCTCCGTCATACGGAGTGACAAATCCCAGTCTCGATCCGTGTCAACCCAACAGACACTTTCAGAGATACCTGTAGTGTACCTTTATAGTCACCCAGTTACGTTGTGACGTTTGGCACACCCAAAGCACTCCTACGGCATCCGGGAGTTACACGATCTCATGGTCTAAGGAAAAGATACTTGACATGGAAAACCTCTAGCAAACGAACTAGACGATCTTTGAGCTATGCTTAGGATTGGGTCTTGTCCATCACATCATTCTCCTAATGATGTGATCCCGTTATCAATGACATTCAATGTCCATAGTCGGAAACCATGACTATCTGTCGATCAACGAGCTAGTCAACTAGAGGCTTACTAGGGACACGTTGTGGTCTATGTATTCACACATGTATTACGATTTCTGGATAACACAATTATAGCATGAACAATAGACAATTATCATGAACAAAGAAATATAATAATAACCATTTTATTATTGCCTCTAGGGCATATTTTCAACAGTCTCCCACTTGCACTAGAGTCAATAATCTAGTTACATTGTGATGAATCGAACACCCATAGAGTTCTGGTGTTGATCATGTTTTGCTCTAGGGAGAGGTTTAGTCAACGGATTTGCTACATACAGGTCCGTATGTACTTTACAAATATCTATGTCTCCATTTTGAACACTTTCACGAATGGAGTTGAAGCGATGCTTGATATGCCTGGTCTTCCTGTGAAACCTGGGCTCCTTGGCAAGGGCAATAGCTCCAGTGTTGTCACAGAAGAGAGTCATCGGGCCCGATGCATTGGGAATCACCCCTAGGTTGGTAATGAACTCCTTTATCCAGACTGCTTCCTGTGCTGCCTCTGAGGCCGCCATGTACTCCGCTTCACATGTAGATCCCACCACGACGCTTTGCTTGCAACTGCACCAGCTTACTGCCCCTCCATTCAAAATATACACGTATCCGGTTTGTGACTTGAAGTCATCCAGATCTGTGTCGAAACTAGCGTCGACGTAACCCTTTACGATGAGCTCTTCGTCACCTCCATAAACGAGAAACATATCCTTAGTCCTCTTCAGGTACTTCAGGATATTCTTGACCGCTGTCCAGTGTTCCATGCCGGGATTACTTTGGTACCTTCCTACCAAACTTACGGCAAGGTTTACATCAGGTCTGGTACACAACATGGCATACATAATAGACCCTATGGCCGAGGCATAGGGGATGACACTCATCTTTTCTCTATCTTCTGCTGTGGTCGGGCATTGAGCCGTGCTCAATCTCACACCTTGCAACACAGGCAAGAACCCCTTCTTGGACTGATCCATATTGAACTTCTTCAATATCTTGTCAAGGTACGTACTCTGTGAAAGACCAATGAGGCGTCTTGATCTATCTCTATAGATCTTGATGCCTAATATATAAGCAGCTTCTCCAAGGTCCTTCATTGAAAAACACTTATTCAAATAGGCCTTTATACTTTCCAAGAATTCTATATCATTTCCCATCAATAGTATGTCATCCACATATAATAAGAGAAATGCTACAGAGCTCCCACTCACTTTCTTGTAAACACAAGCTTCTCCATAAGTCTGTGTAAACCCAAACGTTTTGATCATCTCATCAAATCGAATGTTCCAACTCCGAGATGCTTGCATACCTTGTTAGCATTCTTAGGATCGACAAAACCTTCCGGCTGCATCATATACAATTCTCCCTTAAGAAAGCCGTTAAGGAATGCCGTTTTGACGTCCATCTGCCATATCTCATAATCATAGTATGCGGCAATTGCTAACATGATTCAGACGGACTTCAGCTTCGCTACGGGTGAGAAAGTCTCATCGTAGTCAACCCCTTGAACTTGTCGATAACCTTTAGCGACAAGTCGAGCTTTATAGATGGTAACATTACCACCCGCGTCCGTCTTCTTCTTAAAGATCCATTTGTTTTCTATCGCTCGCCGATCATCGGGCAAGTCTGTCAAAGTCCACACTTTGTTTTCATACATGGATCCTATCTCGGATTTCATGGCTTCTAGCCATTTGTCGGAATCCGGGCCCGCCATCGCTTCTTCATAGTTCGAAGGTTCATCGTTGTCTAACAACATGATTTCCAGGACAGGGTTGCCGTACCACTCTGGTGCGGAACGTGTCCTTGTGGACCTACGAAGTTCAGCAGTAACTTGATCCGATGCTTCATGATCATCATCATTTACTTCCTCCCCAGTCGGTGTAGTCACCACAGGAACATCTTCCCGCGCTGCGCTACTTTCCTGTTCGGAAGGGGTGACTATCACCTCATCAAGTTCCACTTTCCTCCCACTCAATTCTTTCGAGAGAAACTCTTTCTCCAGAAAGGACCCGTTTTTGGCAACAAAGATTTTGCCTTCGGATCTGAGGTAGAAGGTATACCCAATGGTTTCCTTAGGGTATCCTATGAAGACGCATTTTTCCGACTTGGGTTTGAGCTTTTCAGGTTGAAGTTTCTTGACATAAGCATCGCATCCCCAAACTTTTAGAAACGACAGCTTAGGTTTCTTCCCAAACCATAATTCATACGGTGTCATCTCAACGGATTTCGACGGAGCCCTATTTAAAGTGAATGCGGCAGTATCTAAAGCATAGCCCCAAAATGAGAGCGGTAGATTGGTAAGAGACATCATAGATCGCACCATATCCAATAGAGTGCGATTACGACGTTCAGACACACCATTTCGCTGAGGTGTTCCAGGCGGCGTGAGTTGTGAAACTATTCCACATTTCCTTAAGTGTGTGCCAAATTCGTGACTTAAATATTCCCCTCCACAATCTGATCGTAGGAACTTTATTTTCCTGTCACGTTGATTCTCAACCTCACTCTGAAATTCCTTGAACTTTTCAAAGGTCTCAGACTTGTGTTTCATTAGGTAGACATACCCATATCTACTTAAGTCATCAGTGAGAGTGAGAACATAACGATAGCCACCGTGAGCCTCAACACTCATTGGACCGCACACATCGGTATGTATGATTTCCAATAAGTTGGTTGCTGGCTTCATTGTTCCGGAGAACGGAGTCTTGGTCATCTTACCCATGAGGCATGGTTCGCACGTGTCAAATGATTCGTAATCAAGAGACTCCAAAAGTCCATCTGCATGGAGCTTCTTCATGCGTTTGACACCAATGTGACCAAGGCGGCAGTGCCACAAGTATGTGGGACTATCGTTATCAACTTTACATCTTTTGGTATTCACACTATGAATATGTGTAACATCACGTTCGAGATTCATTAAGAATAAACCATTGACCAGCGGGGCATGACCATAAAACATAACTCTCATATAAATAGAACAACCATTATTCTCGGATTTAAATGAGTACCCATTCGAATTAAACGAGATCCTGATACAATGTTCATGCTCAAAGCTGGCACTAAATAACAATTATTGAGGTTTAAAACTAATCCCGTAGGTAAATGTAGAGGTAGCGTGCCGACGGCGATCACATCGACCTTGGAACCATTCCCGACGCGCATCGTCACCTCGTCCTTCGCCAGTCTCCGCTTATTCCGCAGCTCCTCTTTTGAGTTACAAATATGAGCAACCGCACCGGTATCAAATACCCAGGAGCTACTACGAGTACTGGTAAGGTACACATCAATTACATGTATATCACATATACCTTTGGTGTTGCCGGCCTTCTTGTCCGCTAAGTATTTGGGGCAGTTCCGCTTCCAGTGACCACTTCCCTTGCAATAAAAGCACTCAGTCTCAGGCTTGGGTCCATTCTTTGGCTTCTTCCCGGCAACTGGCTTACCGGTCGTGGCAACTCCTTTGCCGTCCTTCTTGAAGTTCTTCTTACCCTTGCCTTTCTTGAACTTAGTGGTTTTATTCACCATCAACACTTGATGTTCCTTTTTGATCTCCACCTCCGCTGATTTCAGCATTGAATATACCTCAGGAATGGTCTTTTCCATCCCCTGCATATTGAAGTTCATCACAAAGCTCTTGTAGCTTGGTGGAAGCGACTGAAGGATTCTGTCAATGACCGCGTCATCCGGGAGATTGAATCCCAGCTGAGACAAGCGGTTATGTAACCCAGACATTTTGAGTATGTGCTCACTGATAGAACTATTTTCCTCCATTTTACAACTGAAGAACTTGTTGGAGACTTCATATCTCTCGACCCGGGCATGAGCTTGGAAAACCATTTTCAGCTCTTCGAACATCTCATATGCTCCATGTTTCTCAAAATGTTTTTGGAGCCCCAGTTCTAAGCTGTAAAGCATGCCGCACTGAACGAGGGAGTAATCATCAACACGTGATTGCCAAGCGTTCATAACATCTTGGTTCTCTGGGATGGGTGCTTCACCTAGCGGTGCTTCTAGGACATAATCTTTCTTCGCAGCTATGAGGATGATCCTCAGATTCCGGACCCAGTCCGTATAGTTGCTGCCATCATCTTTCAGCTTGGTTTTCTCTAGGAACGCGTTGAAGTTGAGGGCAACATGGGCCATTTGATCTACAAGACATATTGTAAAGATTTTAGACTAAGTTCATGATAATTAAGTTCATCTAATCAAATTATTCAATGAACTCCCACTCAGATAGACATCCGTCCAGTCATCTAAGTGAAACATGATTCGAGTTAACTAGGCCGTGTCCGATCATCACGTGAGACGGACTAGTCAAGATCGGTGAACATCTTCATGTTGATCGTATCTTCTATACGACTCGTGCTCGACCTTTCGGTCTTCCGTGTTCCGAGGCCATGTCTGTACATGCTAGGCTCGTCAAGTCAACCTAAGTGTATTGCGTGTGTTCCGATGCCATGTCTGTACATGCTAGGCTCGTCAACACCCGTTGTATGCGAACGTTAGAATCTATCACACCCGATCATCACGTGGTGCTTCGAAACAACGAACCTTCGCAATGGTGCACAGTTAGGGGGAACACTTTCTTGAAATTATTATAAGGGATCATCTTACTTACTTTCGTCGTTCTAAGCAAATAAGATGTAAAACATGATAAACATCACATGCAATCAAACAGTGACATGATATGGCCAATATCATTTTTCTCCTTTGATCTCCATCTTCGGGGCGCCATGATCATCTTCGTCACCGGCATGACACCATGATCTCCATCATCGTGTCTTCATGAAGTTGTCACGCCAACGATTACTTCTACTTCTATGGCTAACGTGTTTAGCAGTAAAGTAAAGTAATTTACATGGCGTTATTCAATGAGACGCAGGTCATACAAAAAATAAAGACAACTCCTATGGCTCCTGCCGGTTGTCATACTCATCGACATGCAAGTCGTGATTCCTATTACAAGAACATGATCAATCTCATACATCACATATATCTCATTCATCACATCCTTTTGGCCATATCACATCACAAGGCACATGCTGCAAAAACAAGTTAGACGTCCTCTAATTGTTGTTGCAAGTTTTTACGTGGCATCTATAGGTTTCTAGCAAGAACGTTTCTTACCTACGTAAAACCACAACGTGATATGACAATTTCTATTTACCCTTCATAAGGACCCTTTTCATCGAATCCGTTCCGACTAAAGTGGGAGAGACAGACACCCGCTAGCCACCTTATGCAACTAGTGCATGTCAGTCGGTGGAACCTGTCTCACGTAAGCGTACGTGTAAGGTCGGTCCGGGCCGCTTCATCCCACAATACCGCCGAAACAAGATAAGACTAGTAGTGGCAAGAAAAACTGACAACATCTACGCCCACAACTGCTTTGTGTTCTACTCGTGCATAGTAACTACGCATAGGCCTGGCTCATGATGCCACTGTTGGGGATCGTTGCAGAATTTTAAAATTTTCTACGCATCACCAAGATCCATCTATGGAGTTTACTAGCAACGAGAAGGAAGGAGTGCATCTACATACCCTTGTAGATCACGAGCGGAAGCGTTCAAGTGAACGGGGTTGATGGAGTCGTACTCGTCGTGATCCAAATCACCGATGACCGAGCGCCGAACGGACGGCACCTTCGCGTTCAACACACGTACGGAGCAGCGACGTCTCCTCCTTCTTGATCCAGCAAGGGGGAAGGAGAAGTTGATGGAGATCCAGCAGCACGACGGCGTGGTGATGGAAGTAGCGGGGATCCCGGCTGGGCTTCGCCAAGCGCAAGCGGGAGGGAGAGGGAGGCGCCAGGGGCTAGGGTACTCCTGCCCTCCCCCCCACTATTTATAGGGGTCCTGGGGGGGGCCCCTGGAGATCCATCTGAGGGGGGGGGCGGCGGCCAAGGGGGGGTCTTGCCCCCCAAGCCAAGTGGGGCGCCCCCACCCCTAGGGTTTCCAACCCTAGGCGCAGGGGGAGGCCCAAGGGGGGCGCCCCAGCCCACTAGGGGCTGGTTCCCCTCCCACTTCAGCCCATGGGGCCCTCCGGGACAGGTGGCCCCACCCGGTGGACCCCCGGGACCCTTCCGGTGGTCCCGGTACAATACCGATAACCCCCGAAACTTTCCCGGTGTCCGAAACTGGACTTCCTATATATAATTCTTTACCTCCGGACCATTCCGGAACTCCTCGTGACGTCCGGGATCTCATCCGGGACTCCGAACAACTTTCGGGTTTCCGCATACTAATATCTCTACAACCCTAGCGTCACCGAACCTTAAGTGTGTAGACCCTACGGGTTCGGGAGACATGCAGACATGACCGAGACGCCTCTCCGGTCAATAACCAACAGCGGGATCTGGATACCCATGTTGGCTCCTACATGTTCCACGATGATCTCATCGGATGAACCACGATGTCGAGGATTCAATCAATCCCGTATACAATTCCCTTTGTCAATCGGTACGTTACTTGCCCGAGATTCGATCGTCGGTATCCCAATACCTTGTTCAATCTCGTTACCGGCAAGTCACCTTACTCGTACCGTAATGCATGATCCCGTGAGTAACTCCTTAGTCACATTGAGCTCATTATGATGATGCATTACCGAGTGGGCCCAGAGATACCTCTCCGTCATATGGAGTGACAAATCCCAGTCTCGATCCGTGTCAACCCAACAGACACTTTCAGAGATACCTGTAGTGTACCTTTATAGTCACCCAGTTACGTTGTGACGTTTGGCACACCCAAAGCACTCCTACGGCATCCGGGAGTTACACGATCTCATGGTCTAAGGAAAATATACTTGACATTGGAAAAGCTCTAGCAAACGAACTACACGATCTTTGAGCTATGGTTAGGATTGGGTCTTGTCCATCACATCATTCTCCTAATGATGTGATCCCATTATCAATGACATCCAATGTCCATAGTCAGGAAACCATGACTATCTGTTGATCAACGAGCTAGTCAACTAGAGGCTTACTAGGGACACGTTGTGGTCTATGTATTCACACATGTATTACGATTTCCGGATAACACAATTATAGCATGAGCAATAGACAATTATCATGAACAAAGAAATATAATAATAACCATTTTATTATTGCCTCTAGGGCATATTTCCAACATGTAGCATATGCCGTGCTCGTTGTCGATGGTTGGTATGAACAAATCGATGAGAGGGTGGGATCTCACGCTGTCAGCACTCACTTTGGCCTCAAGGTTCTCTATCAGCTCCTGATCTGTGGGATCGAACTTGACGCCAGCCGGCAGCACCGGCCAATCCTTCTTGGAGTTGCATCGGTTAATTCCAGTTATATGGTACTCAATATATGATCAATCAACTGTTTTAAGTGAATGATGAAAGATTTCGACAGATAAGTGGCAGTACTCCAAATCTGAAGTCCACAATACCCGAACACGCCACCGGGATTCTTGTGTCACCTCACGCGCAGCGTGTTGTCACGTCAATTCAATGTGAGGATATGATGAATAATTTGACCGACGTATACTAGTACTGCTACTCTACTACTTACTAGTCGTATTTAGTGTCACATTTTAACCATAGGTTTAACTAACAAAATGTCAATGCATGTCACCGAAAATTATTCCATTGGAAACTATGTTCAAATACGAATAAAACGATATAATTTTTTGTGACATGCATTAAGATTTAGTTAGTGAAATTTATGGTCAAAATTTGACACAAATTATGAAGGGAACCAATAAACTAGGAGGGAGGTAGTAGTATGAGTAGCGCAATATACGGTATAGAGGGCTAGTACAATTTTACAAATGGGGTAAGAAGTTACAAGGTTGTGCGACAGACTTTGTAGGCTACATGAGTAATACAAAATATAATTCCCATTGGACAACACTTTCACCAACAAGTAAACACTTGAAGCCTAATTGATACATATATATATATATATATATATATATATATATATATATATATATAGCTTCTGCACATCATCTCCATCATCATTATCAGTACATCCTACGCAGGTGAGTTAGGATGCACTTGATCCCAGAAAGGTATCTATCCTTCAAACCAGAGGAGTGCTTCAACTAACAACAGTACATAATATCCAACAAAAGAGGGTCATGCTATAGCAGCAGGATACATGGCTCAGTCTAGATATCAGTACAAATCAAGTTGTGCATATTTGCTGTTGGCATGAACCACATCGCCGCATGTCAGGTTTGCAAAAGCCATCCATCGCATGGAAGCTTGATGCCTTTCACAAACTGAAGATTATCTGGCAACAAGATGTGTCAATGAATCTCTGGATATGGTGATTCATGAAACCCATGGTATGATGTGTAAACACAGTTCCCCCTGGCGAATGGATGTTGCATAGCACGGTAATCATCACCGGTGATATGATCGATGAATGGTTGGATGATCGGATAATTGAGCCCGAGGAACATGGAGTGGTTGCCGAGGCTATATACCCGCCTCCAGTTGAATACGCCTGGCCCAACGGAGCTGGGATCTTTCTCGATCACGAAGCAGCCATAGCCATCAATGTCACGAATGCCCAAGGCGTTGTACTGCATGTGGTTTGATGAAATGGTTTGGTCAATTTGGTACATGCAAATGAGCATCAAATGACCGCCGTCAGCTGAACGAGCAATAAACCATCACCCATCGGCTGGTATGATTCCAGGTCCTGGAATCATGAAGGCCAGCGCATTTGCGTCTGCTGCAACAATTCAAGTTGGAGACCAAAAGGACAAAAATAAACAATCATGTTCAGAGTATGTGTGGAATTAAGATTATTATAATACAGACACATATCATAGACAGAGAATTGCAATGTCGTGGTCATAATCATACCCCAAGTTCAAAAAAATAAGCCAATGGCTTTCATATTCTAGCTATATATCATGGTTCAAACATCATGTAACAATGAGAGGAAAAAAGATATGACAGGGCCTACTCATATTCTACCATAACACTTACTACAGTTATCATATCAACTCTAAGCAATAACATGCGTTGTTATAAAAATCCTGGAAATGAGAGTAACATATAGCAATCATGAGGTTATACTCATAATATCTATTCTAACAATCATTACATGCTAATTGTTCTCATATCAACTCTAACAATAACATGTGTGGTCATAAAAATCTAGGAAATGAGAGGAACATATAACAATGATGTGGTTATAGACATACTATATATTCTAAATTTGTAACAATGAACAGGCAGTCGTATTCATAAGGTAAAGATGAGATGAGATAGAACAATTACACGACGATAGATTCCACCAGTATAGGCAGCCAATCTGTGCGTCGACCGTGTAAACGGTGCCATCGTGCACTATAGCATCAGACAAAAATGTTGGCTGAAGAGGATTGACGATGAGCCATAACCATGTACGGCGATCCGATTCCAGATAGACTAATCCCATGTTGAACACAACAATGTGCTCGTAATCCATGTAGTCTGATGATGGTGTGGGCCCTTTGCAGATTACAACCTTCAGCAAACAGAGGTCGAGCCAAAAGCTCGACGCGTCTCGTGCGTAGTAGGCAAGAGTGTCCGGCGGGCCGCGAGGTTCGATGGCGGCGGTATCCAACGATGGAAGGGTGATCTCTCGCTGGGTGTAGATATCCACGAGACGCCACGGACTACCAGATTGGTGGATGAGGACGATCCAGTTGGCCTTCATGCCCGCCCAGTAGTGGCCGCGCATGAAGGACATGTGGACGGGTAGTGGTAGCATGTTGAGGGGCACCACGACAACCTCCGTAGGATCGTCAAGTCGGTGTCTGGGCCACCTGCGAGGATCGGGCATCAGCAAGCAGGATGTCTTGAAAAGAGCCGGCCGGTTGCAGACGAGTAGACAGTACAAAGACGCCAAGCATGCGGCCAGACGGACGGTGCTGAGCAGGTCCATATGAATCCAGATCTGCTCCAAGAGAACATCAGGGAGGGAATTCGAATCGCGGCTCTGCGTGTTAGTCGGTTCTGCCATAGGGTTTTTTAGGGCGCTGAGTGACTGGGGTTTTCAGTGCCTGCGAGCCAGCGGGGAAGTGGATTCGGGTGGGCGAGCGAAGAAGATGGCGTGTGTGGCCGAGCAGTGAGCGGAGGGATATGGTACGCGCGAGCTACCAAGGAAGATGGCGCGGGCGGCGAGCAGTGAGCGGGGGGAAATGGTGTGCGGCCGTCGATGGGGAAGAGAGGAGGAAGAAGAAGAGAGGAGGAAGAAGTGTGAAAGACGGGGAAGAAAGTGCATTAAATCTCAATTCTACTAGTACTACTACCAGGATTTACCGTCCTTCGAAGTGTAAATAGTTACGCCGATGACATGTGGGTCTACCTCAAGAGGGCCCATATGTCAGTTAATGGAGGAGAGAGGTGCATATTCGTATTTGCGGAAGCGTGCTTCACTGGCAAACATGATGGTAGTACTGAGTAAGGCTCATTTAGTAACACCAACACGCTGGTTCAGCTTATTAATTAAGTGTCCCATCTGCTGCAGCGTGTATTGTCACTTCACTATGAACACTAGTTGAATAGTTCTCTCTGACCGAGATGGGGAATAATGGATCTTGAAGACTTCATATCTACCGTATCCCTATGCCTATACACTCAGGCCCCTCCCAATGCTCCACCTTGTATAGGTGCTAAGGTTGCCATGTAGGCAAAAAGTCTGATGTGGCAAGGTAATTAAGATGAGAGAGATAAGTGTGGTGACCCCAGTACTAAGCGCGAGTACTTAGACAAAAGACTTAAATGGAAGAATCCCACAAATGCATGAAGAAATTTAGTTACAAAATTAGTAAATAAAGGATGCTTAGCACCAACAAGTTAAGCACCTATGCATTGGGAGCTTTAGTTGCTAAAGTTTTCAATGTGCTTAGCACCCCACGTAAGCACCGATGCATTGGAAGTAGCCTCATCCTGTCCAACAAGATGAAACATTGGCCAAGGCACCCAGCGCCAATAATGTAGGAGTACTAGTACTACATCCTTTCCGGTTTATAGGGCTCAATTCAAAAATCTCATAAACCAAGGTAGATGATGAGTGGTGGAATAATTTTTGTAGTTTGCAAAAACACTCAATTAATGCACTCGTTTTCCTCAAAAAATTATGTTTACCAATGCATTAATTTGTGTCAAACTTTGACCATCTACTCGCTCCATCCAGGTGAATAAGTCATCTTTGGTTGTGCACCGTGACCTAGGAGGGAAAAACAAGAGAACTTAATGTTTATTTGCAACTCCCTCCATTCCTAAATATTGTCTTTTTAGACATTCAAATGGAATACAACGTACGGATGTATGTAGACATATTTTAGAGTGTAGATTCACTCATTTTGCTCCGTACGTAGTCACTTGTTGAAATCTCTAGAAAGACAAATACTTTGTATTTGGGAACAGAGGGAGGATTTTACTCCGTATTTGGGAATAGAAGGAGTATCACCATATGGAGGGAATAGAGGAAGCTTGAAATATGAACATGTCAATGGGAGGGAGTAAAAGCATCATGCATGCATGCATGCAACATGCAACACTCACACACACACATGGACGCATGCAACACTCACGCACCCATGCGACACACAACACACGACGCAACACACACGCTCATGCACAAGTGCTCAACCTACTCCCGACGTCCATGAAAGACTATACATTTAGAGATTTACACATTGACCAGGCCATAATTAACGCCCAAAAGTAGCAGACTTATGTGTGCATGCGACCATTGAGAGAAGAAGATTAAATGAAGGTTGTTGCATGCTGTAATTAAGGATAGACATGTAGCCTATAGCTAGAGCACAAGTTGGTGCATTAGTCAATCAATATCGATGTTTAGATTAAAGGCTAAATGCATTCCAATAGTACATGTACACTCTTTGTTTTTTAGCCGATGTACACTCTTTGTTGGAAGACCGAGGGAGTACACGTGCATGCACTCACATACACAACCAGGGTGGTTCACGCGCAAGGGTTGGACTCCTGTCGCGCCTGCGAAAAGTTTTGTTTAACTGATTTCTTTGCTATGCCAACTGACAGGTGGGACCCAGAAACGAGGTGGCAATTAACCAATCAACAAAGTGCCACGTCGACTATGTGGCTGGTCAGTAGGGTGCAATACGGTGCTCTCTGATGAGCTAGTGATTGTATAATCACCGCAAAACTATATATAGTGACCATAAAGAGCGTATTATTACATACGTTGACTGCCAGTGTATTTTTCTCGTTTCAAATTAAGCCATATTAACTGGAAAGGAGTAGTACTAGTACTGCTTTGATGTGTCCCGTCAACTCGCCGAACGAGGAGAAGCTTGCTTACTACGACTCTCCCTCACCCAGGTGTGCGGTGGCTCGCAGGACGAGGAGAGGGTTTTGACTACAGCGCCCTCTCCCTCTCCCTCTCGCTCTCCCTTGCCCTTGCGGTGGACGTGCAGTAGTTCAATCGGTGTCAGATTGCCAGAAGCATATTGTACCATAGTAGCATCATTGTTGGACCTTCCGAAGAGGCGAAGAGCCAAGTGCAAGGTTCACATGAGTACAACTGTTGAACCTCCCGAAGAGGCAAAGAGACAAGCGCAAGGTTTTATAGGAGTTGTTGTCCTAGTAGGAGTATACTACAACTATAGCGAACGATGATACTGTATGATGCCGCCACGTCACCTATATCCAAAGTTGTGCCACCTTTTTTTCTCAAAGAGCGTGTTGGAGCCCATGCAACAACCACACAAGTTGCACGTACACATAACACATTTACTAGTAATAAATTTTAAAGGACAAATGCCTGTATGCCACACAAGTTCATCTCCAATTCATGTGATAAATTTGTGCACAACTAGTCTACATATATTCACAGCGCTACCGTTCACAATTTACCATACCCCACTTACACATTATAGATGGGCTACATGTCCTCCTCCAGGTTCCAGTCCCAGGTGTTCCTCATGGATGGTTGTCGGTGTCAAAACCGGCAGATCTCGGGTAGGGGGTCCCGAACTATGCGTCTAAGGATGATGGTAACAGGAGACAGGGGACACAATGTTTACCCAGGTTTGGGCCCTCTCTATGGAGGTAATACCCTACTTCCTGCTTGATTGATCTTGATGAATATGAGTATTACAAGAGTTGATCTACCACGAGATCGTAATGGCTAAACCCAAAAAGTCTAGCCTGTTTGACTATGGCCATGAGTATCTCCCCTCCGGACTAAGTCCTCGGGTTTATATAGACACCGGGAGGATCTAGGGTTACGCAAGGTCGGTTACTGTCGTGGAATTGTCACGCCAGATGTCCTCGAGCTAGGACTTAGTCGTGGAGCCATCGCAACCAGGAAGCTTGAAGGGGTTATGCGGGACAAGGAACACGAGGGTTTATACTGGTTCGGCCCCTTACGGTGAAGGTAAAAGCCTACGTCCAGTTTGAGGTGATATTGATTAGGGTTACGATCGCCAGGGAGCTAAACAGCTATGCCCGGCTCTCGATGAGGTTGTTCTCGCCCTCGAACCGCTGCCGGGTCGTCCCTTTATATAGGGAGGCTGATGCCCAGCAGCTCTTAGAGTCCCGGCCGGCTCATAAGAACGTCCGGCTCGGAATCTAAACTATACTTGCCTTATACTACAAGTCTACTATAATAATGATTGTAACTACAGGCCCTAAGCCATATCCGGGTCTTAGCCCATCTCTGGCCCATCGTCTTGAAACTTGGCTCCGGGCTTCTGGCAATGACCATCCGAAGAGTAACCCGGCCCCTCCTGGCGGGTGACTCTAAGGTCTATATCCTCAACATTAGGCCCCAGATTGACTTGAGCCGGCTCGTGTCAATCTTCAACTCTGCCGACAGAGAAAATCTCCGGCTTACCATTCATGTGAAGGCCATAACCCGGAGTGACGTCATCCTCTGGACTCCGGATAATCCGCCGTGACGTCATCCTCCATTAAGTCTGTTTTTTTACTCCGCCAGATCCGCAACGGATCTTTGCTTTTACTGTCTTTCCGAAAATCGAGGCGTCGTGAGGGGGAGATAACCACGCCGTGGTCTCCTTGAATCTCGCGCCCACTTATGACTTCGCCTTATAAATAGGCCGGCCCAACGTGCTCTTCTCACGCTCCCTTTCTTCCTCCTCGCGCCGCCGCTCCTCTGCCCGAGCTCGTGCTCCGCCGCCGCCGTCTCGCCTCCGACCTTCGTCAACCTTGGCCGCTGCATCACCCTGACCCGGACCAGACAAACGGCGGCGACTCCCGCACCTCTTCAGCTCCGGTAAGTTCTCACCACCCTGTAGAGTAGATCTACAGTAGGGTTCCTCCAGTTCTTCATAGTTCGTTGCGTCCTGCGGTAGTTTTGTTTTTTACCACGCTTCTCTTGATCTTAACTCTGCGTAGAACCACCGCGGTAGATGTTTGAGATCCATTTCACCTGCAAGAAGCCCTCCTTTTACTGCATAAGAACCATGTTCCACCTCAAGAACTTCTCCTGCCTCTGTTTTTTAGGTCTAGAAAATTTTCATTTCACCCGACCATTTTGATCCAAAAAAGTTACTGCAATATGTGAAACCTGTTTTACCACACTTAGTCAAAACTGCAGCCCTTGAATCTTGGCGGCTTATATTTCCGACTTAAAGAAAACCTGTTTTACCACACTTAGTCAAAACTGCAGCCCTTGAATCTTGAACCATGCTCTGTAGAATCCTCCGGCTTAACTGCGGTAAGCCGTAGATGACCAACTTATTCTAAATGCCCCTACGGTTTAGATAACCCACCGTATCTGAATATATATCATTAGTCCCCTTCATAAGCCGCCACCTTAGTTTGAACAATAGATCTCCGGCTTATAATTAACCCGGATACTTTTCTCTTTATCATAGACCACCAACCTTCACCATGCCTCCCAAGGCTCCCGTCACTTGCAACTGGATGAGATCCAACGTCACTGACGAGACCCTGGCCAACTTCGTTAAGTCCGGGTATCTGCCCAAGAAGGAAGTGATGTCCTACCGTGCCCCTGATCCGTCAGAAGAAAGACCACAGCCGAGGGACGGGGAGGTAGTGATCTTTGCGGACCATATGAGCCGGGGCTTCGCACCGCCCGGCTCAAAATTCTTCCGGGACGTGCTCAACTTCTTTGACCTTTGGCCTCAGGCTATAGGACCCAACTCCGTATCCAACATCTGCAACTTCCAAGTCTTTTGCGAAGTGTATCTCGGAGAAGAGCCGAGTCTGCTGCTCTTCAGAGAGCTGTTTTATTTAAACCGTCAAAATGAGTGTGCCAACGGGCCAAGTCTGGAATTAGGCGGCATCTCCATCCAGCGGCGTAGGGACTGTCTGTTCCCTTACGCAGAGCCGCCGAGCCACCCTAAGGACTGGAATATGACTTGGTTCTACTGCCAAGATACGTCCCCGGCTGATGAGAATCCGCTGCCCGGATTTCGCCCAACACGCCTAGAGCCGACTCATCCGCTATCCGACAAACTGACTGCCGCGGAACGCCAGCCTCTACTTCCAACGATCAATAAGATCAAGGCCCTGCTAGGCAACGGTCTGAACGGAATTGATCTGGTCCGGGTCTGGATCTCATGGCGGGTGATCCCATTAAGTCGCCGCCCCGGCTTAATGTGTGAGTACACCGGGCGAAAGGATGACCCGCAGCGGCACAGTCGCAATGATCTTCCAGAAGACGTTGCCGAGGAAGAGACCAAGGCTCTTCTAAACGAGAGCTTGGCAGATTGCGGAAGAACCGGGCTAGCCCCCTTCTGCAAGATCAATCCAGCCCCAGCGGTAAGCCGCTGACTTTAACCTTTCAACTTCTTTTGCATGTCACCTCGATCTGAACCATTTTAAGAATTCCTTGCTGTATTTCTCAGGCTGATGATAAATTCTGGCGGGTCAAGTATGACCATGAGGCGGCCAAGAAGGCCAGGAAGGCGAAGAAAGCCGCCAAGAAAGCTGCCCCTCGCAAAAAGGGAAGCAGACCCACTGCTTCGGAGCTACTGCAATTAAGCGACAGCTCCGAGTCAGAGGTAACCCTTAAACCTTTAAACTCTTGCCATATTTGTTGTTTGTTGCTGCCCGCCTTATCAACATTTGCTCACTGACAGGATGACACCGGTGCCAGTAACCCGGTGGTTGAAGAGGTAATGTCACTTTCCTCCGACTCGGAGCCTTTGCCACAGCTGAAAGTCCGAAGAGTAACCCGGAAAGTAAGCTTTTCACATCCATTAGCTCATCAAGACCCTCAATTTCTTTTAAAGCAGCAGGTTCACGAAAATCGGCGTCACACCCGGGCCCGCAAAGACATCGACCTCTCCGCCGGGTTACCCAACGCAACCAGGAAGCGTCGTACTGAGGTTTTTTCTCACCTGTACCCTTTTAATCCGTTGGCGGGTGTCATCCGTCAGCCACTCAACTCTTCTGACTCCAATTATTAGGAGACCTCCCCCTCTTCGGGTGACTCCATGCAGTCAAGCCTGCCGGCCTTCAAGACTGCACCCGGGTAATAACAATCTCCTTACATTATCTGTCTGTACTTACTCTTTGTATGCCTAACACTTCTGCCTTTTCAGTGCCCAAGCAAAGCTCACCAAAAGAGCAAAGAAAACCAGGTCAGCCGGAGTGCCAGACTTGCCTGAGCCGGAGGCGACGGCTCAAGAGCCGCCAGCTGCCTCTGCCCCCGAAGCCACCATTCCCATGGACACGGCGCCTGAAGCCCCTGCCCCGACTACCAAAACAACGACCGAAGCGTCAGTTAACCCGGAGGCCTCCGGCTCAGCCCCACCAGCAGATGACCCGGACGTGATAATCACCCAGACGGAATTCGTTGAGCCGGGGAGACCGACCGCGTTGGCCAAATGCTCCGCGAAGGGGGAGTTACTGCAGCCCCACCGGGTGAATCTGGACCTCTCCAGCTACACCGACTTGAGCATTGGAGAGCTCGTCTCTGGCTACATCAGCCAAGTTCACAAGAGCCGGGACGCCGAGATCGCCATGGTCAACTAGATCCAACAAAAATCTGAGGTATCCTTCTGCTGTCTTCTTACTTACTGCATAGTGACCCTTGTCATGCTAGCCCCCAAGTCGACGACTTACACTTGAGTATGTTGTAGATTTAGGTCCCGGCTTACTGAACTGAGCCGGAAGTATGTAGATAGATACGTTCAATATGCATTAGCCCCCAAGTGCCAAGTGTCTTTGCTTGGAAAGCGCTTGGGACTTATATAATGATTGTTAATAACCCGGAAATATATGCAGGCTGTTGGCAAGAAATTAGAGTCGGACCTTGCGGATCTCAAGAGCCGGCTGAAGACACAGGAGATGGAGACCCGGAAGGCAAACGCCAAGTTTGTCTCCAGCATCGCCGCTCAAGAGAAACTGAAGACCGAATTTGATGCTGAGCGGAAGGCCTGGGCTGAGGAGAAGGCCGCACTGGTGACCCGGGCAGAACAGGCGGAGAAGGCCCTCACGGAGAAGACCGTGGA
Source organism: Triticum aestivum (assembly GCF_018294505.1). Classification (NCBI taxonomy): domain Eukaryota; kingdom Viridiplantae; phylum Streptophyta; class Magnoliopsida; order Poales; family Poaceae; genus Triticum; species Triticum aestivum. The sequence goes on along the minus strand of NC_057814.1, from coordinate 479,328,419 downwards.
GCTCTCCGGCCTAAAGCGCCAGGTTTCCCAAATGGTGGCTGCTATCTTCGGTAAGTCGCCTCACCGGCTTTCATCAAGTCTGTATATGTTATGATTCATCCTTGTCACCGGCTTATCTGATCTTGTTAAACAGGTCCCAGGAGTGCCAACCTCAACCAGAGCGTGGTCACTAAGTTAAAGGCCGTGTACACCCTGGTGGAACAACTCTACACCGGGTCACAGCGCGCCTTAGCTGTGGTGGCCCTATCCAACGAGGTGCCAACCCATCTGGCCGAAGTCCTGCGCCGGCTCGCTGTTCTGCCGCAGCGGATCCAGGAGCTACGCCGAGCCTCCGCAAGAGCCGGAGCAATTGCCGCGCTGAGCCGGGCCAAAGCATTCCTGCCGGAGCTAGACCCGGCAGACATCGCCCTGGGTTACCCAAGCCTGAAGGAAGACGGCTCAGCCTTCGACCAGAAGGACTTCGCGGCATGTGTGAAGGCTGTATGCCCGGTGGCCACCATCATCGGGAATGACACTGATTTAACCAAGTATCAGCCGGGGCACAACGCGGAGAATCAGAGGATTCCAACCCCTCGCTATGAAGCTCTCAATCTGATTCCTCCAGCTCGTCAGCACACCTTCGCCCCGGAGATTGACCCGGCCGGGTTAATTGACGAAGAAGCCCAGTTCGAAGCTCTCAGCGGCATCAACTGGAAGTCGTCAACCTTCGAGGTCTTGGGATCAGCCGGAGCAGAAGACAGGAACGAGCCGGGGACTTCAACTCAGCAGGCATCATAAAGCGGCTGGCGGTTCACCGAACTACGCTCCATCCTTGGGACTTGATGAATTTTGTAACGGAATAGGTGTAACAATTTATCTCTGCCGTGCCATCGTGCACATAATGAATGCTGAAATCCCTTGAAGTTATCCTTTTGGTGTTCCTCCGGGTCATAATTATCCCTTTGTCCCTTTCAACCTTAAAAGGTGCCTTTAAGTATCTGCATAAAAAGGCAAATCACAAGTCTCAAGGCGGCTGACCACCCTAAGAATCAGGTGTTTGAGATGGATAACCCGGAATATGAATTAAAAAAGACTGGTCCTTAGTTACACTCTGAACATAGCCGTGATAACACACTTAACGGCCTGTAAGCATACTTCCGGATTAAATAACCCGGGTAGCACGGTTGGCATCTTAACTCTAATTTACTTGCCTTGACGACATCCATGATGTTCAACTAACAAGATAAACCCAAAATTAAGCCGGCAAGTGAGACCCGGCCATGCACACTGTCATAATTAGAGTAAACTTGTGATATATCAGAACTTAGGGGCTTCCAGTTCGAATACGACCAGAGACCCGGCCCAAAAGGGGTTAAGCCAAGATTCGGATACGATCATATAGCCCCCAGTGGGTGTGGCGATGCCAATCAAGAGGGTACCGACAGCTATGTTCTCTTTGGTTCGAATACGACCCATGTTTGAACAGGAAGCCCCCAAATGATTCTTAAAATTGTTTAACGACGCCGATTCGAATACGATCCACGTCGGTTCTCAGAGGGGTTAAACTGTGATTCAAATATGATCAAAGTTAACTTCCCAATGAGCTTGGCACTTTGCCAATCAAGTGGGTATCGACAGCTATGTTCTCTTTGGTTCGGATACGACCCATGTTTGAACAGGAAGCCCCCAAGTGACCTTACTGCTTACGGCTAGACTCGAATACGATCATAAGCCGGATCCTCCTTTAAATCAGCATGTAAAAAATAACACACGCATAATTGGAGGAGAAAAAAGGACAGAGGTCCTGCTTTATTGCTTATCATAATATATACATGTCTGAGATAAATATGTACACCACGAGAGCCGGTAGCTCAAGTGTAGTAAGGCCGAAGCTGAGCTATATTCCACGGCCGACGGGTCTCCTCCTCAGATTTACGCGAATCTTTATGTCCCCGAATATCAATGAGATAATATGACTCGTTGAGCAAGTTCTTACTGACCACAAAGGGCCCTTCCCAAGGTGGGGATAATTTGTGTGCATCTGTTTGATCCTGGATTAGTCGGAGCACAAGGTCCCCTTCCTGGAAGACCCGGGATTTGACCCGGCGGCTATGATAACGGCGCAGGTCTTGTTGGTAAATCGCCGAACGGGCTGCTGCCACATCATGCTGTTCGTCCAACAAGTCCAGAGCATCTTGGCGCGCCTGTTCATTATCCGTCTCAACATAAGCCGCCACACGAGGTGAATCGTGACGGATGTCGCTGGGGAGGACTGCTTCTGCTCCATAAACCATGAAGAAAGGCGTGAAGCCTGTAGACCTGTTAGGAGTAGTGTTGATGCTCCATAAGACAGAGGGAAACTCCTCCACCCAACAAACCGGCGTCCGTTGCAAAGGGACCAAAAGCCGGGGCTTGATGCCCTTCAGAATCTCCTGGTTAGCTCTCTCAGCTTGACCATTGGATTGGGGATGAGCTACTGAGGAAACATCAAGTCGGATATGCTCTCGTTGACAAAACTCTTCCATAGCGCCCTTGGATAGATTGGTGCCATTGTCAGTTATGATGCTGTGCGGAAAGCCGAAGCGGAAAATCACCTTTTTCATAAATTGAACCGCCATGGCTGCATCGCACTTGCTAACTGGCTCAGCCTCCACCCACTTCGTGAATTTGTCAACGGCCACCAAGAGGTGGGTCTTCTTATCCTTGGACCGTTTAAAAGGCCAAACCATATCAAGCCCCCAGACCGCAAAGGGCCAAGTGATCGGGATCATCCTCAACTCCTGAGCCGGCACGTGAGCCCGTCGTGAGAACCTTTGGCAACCATCACACTTACTGACCAAGTCCTCTGCATCAGCGTGAGCCGTCAGCCAATAAAAACCATGACGGAAAGCCTTGGCCACAAGAGATTTTGAACCGGCATGATGGCCACAATCCCCTTCATGGATCTCGCGCAAGATCTCTTGACCTTCCTCAGGGGAGATACAACGCTGAAATGCCCCTGAAACACTGCGATGATGCAACTCGCCATCAATAACAATCATGGACTTAGCCCGCCGGGTTATTTGCCTGGCCAGAGTTTCATCCTCAGGCAACTCTCCCCGGGTTATATAAGCCAGATATGGCATTGTCCAGTCTGGTATGACATGAAGAGCCGCTACCAGTCGTGCCTCCGGGTCAGGGATAGCCAAGTCCTCTTCTGTAGGCAACTTAACCGAGGGGTTATATAGGACATCCAGGAAAGTGTTAGGCGGCACCGGCTTTCGCTGAGAGCCTAGCTGGCTTAAAGCATCAGCCGCCTCGTTCTTCCTGCGATCAATGTGCTCCACTTGGTATCCCTGGAAATGCCCAGCAATGGCATCAACCTCGCGGCGATAAGCCGCCATGAGAGGATCCTTAGAATCCCAAGTGCCTGATACTTGTTGAGCCACCAAGTCTGAGTCACCAAAGCACCTTACCCGGCTTAAGCTCATCTCCTTAGCCACCCGAAGACCGTGGAGCAAAGCCTCGTATTCAGCCGCATTGTTAGTGCAAGGAAACATCAACCGTAGCACATAATGGAACTTGTCACCTTTAGGGGAAGCCAATACAACACCAGCCCCCGAGCCCTCCAACTGTCTGGACCCATCGAAGTGGATAGTCCAATAAGTGTTATCCGGCTTTTGCTCAGGCACTTGAGACTCCGTCCAATCATTGATGAAATCCACCAAAGCCTGAGATTTAACAGCAGTGCGTGGCACATATTTGAGGCCATGAGGTCCAAGTTCTATAGCCCACTTAGCAATTCTCCCTGTAGCCTCTCTGTTCTGGATAATATCACCAAGAGGGGCAGAACTGACCACAGTGATGGGATGACCCTGAAAATAATGTTTGAGCTTCCGGCTCGCCATGAACACACCGTATACGAGCTTCTGCCAATGTGGGTACCGCTGCTTGGACTCAATGAGCACCTCGCTGACATAATAAACCGGCCGCTGAACCCGATGCTCCTTACCCGCCTCCTTGCGCTCCACTACAATAGCCACGCTGACGGCTCGTGCGTTTGCCACCACATATAGTAGCAAGGGCTCCTTATCAACCGGAGCAGCAAGGACGGGGGGCTCTGCCAGTTGCTTTTTCAAATCCTCAAAAGCGGTATTAGCTGCATCATTCCAGATAAAGTTATCAGTTTTCTTCATCAACTGATATAGGGGCATAGCTTTCTCACCCAAACGGCTTATAAACCAGCTTAAAGTAGCGATGCGACCCGCCAAACGCTGAACGTCATTTATACATGCCGGCTTAGCTAGGGAGGTGATAGCCTTGATCTTCTCCGGGTTAGCCTCAATGCCTCTGTCAGAAACCAAGAAGCCCAATAGTTTGCCTGCAGGAACACCAAAAACACACTTGGCCGGGTTAAGCATCATCTTGTAGACCCGGAGATTATCGAAGGTTTCCCTTAAGTCATCTATCAGGGTTTCCTCCTTGATGGATTTAACCACAATATCATCCACGTAAGCGTGAACATTGCGCCCGATCTGTTTATGAAGACAATTCTGTACACAACGCTGGTAAGTCGCCTGTGCACACTTGAGTCCAAAGGGCATAGACACATAGCAGAAGGCTCCAAAGGGAGTGATGAACGCCGTCTTCTCCTGGTCCTTAACTGCCATCTTAATCTGATGATACCCGGAATAGGCATCCAAGAAACTTAAGCGTGCACAACCTGCCGTAGCATCAATGATTTGATCAATACGGGGGAGAGCAAAAGGATCAGCCGGACACGCCTTGTTCAAGTCGGTGTAGTCCACACACATCCGCCAGGTGCCGTTCTTCTTGAGTACGAGCACCGGGTTGGCCAACCACTCCGGGTGAAAAACCTCAACAATGAATCCGGCCGCCAAGAGCCGGGCCACTTCTTCACCAATAGCTTTCCGTCTCTCTTCGTTAAACCGTCGAAGGAACTGTCTGACCGGCTTAAATTTTGGATCAACATTGAGAGTGTGCTCAGCGAGTTCTCTAGGTACACCTGGCATGTCAGAAGGTTTCCACGCGAAGATGTCCCTATTCTCACGGATGAACTCGATGAGCGCGCTTTCCTATTTCGGGTCCAGATTTGCACTGATGCTAAACTGCTGAGACGAGTCACCTGGAACAAAATCAACAAGTTTAGTCTCATCAGCTGATTTAAATTTCATTGCTGGTTCATTCTCCGTGGTTGGCTTTTTCAGAGAGGTCATATCTGTTGGGTCAACATTGTCTTTGTAAAACTTCAACTCATCTGTAGCACAAGCAGACTCTGCATAAGCCGCGTCGCCTTCCTCGCACTCCAGAGCCACCTTTCGGCTGCCGTGAACCGTAATAGTCCCGTTGTGACCCGGCATTTTGAGCTGTAAGTACACGTAGCACGGCCGTGCCATGAACTTGGCATAAGCCGGCCGTCCAAATATAGCATGGTATGGACTTCTTATCTTGACCACCTCAAAGGTCAGCTTCTCCACCCTGTAGTTGTTCTCATTACCAAAAGCCACTTCCAATTCAATCTTGCCAACTGGATAAGCCGACTTACCGGGCACCACACCATGGAAGATAGTGTTTGACTGGCTGAGATTCTTATCGACTAGCCCCATACGACGGAAAGTCTCATAATAGAGGATATTGATGCTGCTGCCTCCATCCATGAGTACCGTTGTGAACTTATAGCCTCCCACCTGAGGAGCCACCACTAAGGCCAAGTGGCCCGGGTTATCCACCCGGGGAGGGTGATCCTCCCTACTCCACACTATAGGCTGCTCAGACCACCGCAAGTAACGTGGAACCGCCGGCTCAACAGCATTAACAGCCCTCTTGTGAAGCTTCTCATCTCGTTTGCACAAACTAGTGGTGAACACATGATACTGTCCACCGCTAAGCTGCTTTGGGTTGGTCTGATAACCCCCTGCTGCTGTTGATGGCCCTGACCAGACTGTTGATTAAAGCCCCCTTGACCGTTCTGAGGACCGGAATTTGAGCCGCCGCCCGGGCCATGAAAGCCGCCGGCGCCTGAGCCGCCGCCCGGGCCATTGTAACTCTTAAAGGCCTTCATGATCGCGCAATCCTTCCGCAGGTGAGTCGCTGGCTTCTCTCTAGAGCCATGCCTTGGACAAGGTTCGTTTAACAGCTGCTCCAGCGTTGGACCTGACCCGCCGCCTCGGGGAGGGGGCCTCCCCTTGCGTCGCTGGTTATTACCTTGGGAGTTGGCGTTGGCTACAAACTCTAGGCTGCCATCGGCTTTACGTTTGCCTCCTCCTTGGTTCCCCGGGTTAAACTGAGGACCCTTGCCGTTGCCATTCTTCTTTCCCTTCCCTGCCCTTTCATCGTCTGAAGGGGGATCCTTGGTACCATCGGAATCGGCGTACTTGACAAGAGCCGCCATTAGGGTACCCATATCGGTGCAGTCGCGCTTGAGCCGCCCAAGCTTCATCTTAAGGGGCACAAAGCGATAGTTTTGTTCCAACATTAAGACTGCAGAGCTGGCATCCATCTTATCTGATGAATGTATGATCTCCTTGACCCGGCGAACCCAATGGGTCGTGGACTCACCCTCCTGCTGCTTACAGTTAGTCAAATCCACTATTGACATAGATTGCCTGCAGGTATCCTTGAAGTTTTGAATGAACCGGGCTTTCAGCTCAGCCCAAGACCTGATGGAGTTCGGCGGTAACCCTTTCAACCACGTGCGGGCAGTTCCATCTAACATCATGGTGAAATATTTGGCCATGGCCGCCTCACTGACCTCCAGCAATTCCATAGCCATCTCGTAACTCTCAATCCAGGCTGCAGGTTGTAAGTCCGCCGTATAGTTAGGCACCTTCCTAGGGCCCTTGAAGTCCTTAGGTAGACGTTCATTACGGATGGCTGGTACCAAACAAGGGACACCCCCAGTCCTGGTAGAAATTCCCACATCAACGGACGTCGTCGGATAAGCCGGGGGGGTCTGATAAGCCGTCAATTGAGGCGCCTGCTCCGCCTCTTGCCGCGCTTGGTCTGTTGCGTAGAAGGCTCCATTATGAGCCGGGCCATGGCCAGGGGGCGGGTCATGGCGTCGTACATTACTTGAACCGGTTGCTGAGACCATGTGCCGGCTGTAACTCGGGCTCTGGCCTGGACGAGGGGTCGAGTGGATCCTGTCGCGGCTGTAGGAGTACGCCTCTTGCTGCGCTAGTGCCGTCTGCAGGAGTTCCCTGACCCGGCAGGTTTCAATGGCCGCCGGAGAATCCCCGTCAACGGGGAGAGCCGCCAGCCGTGCTGCCGCAGCTACCATGTTCTCCAGCGGGTTATCATAATGACCCGGGGGTATTGGCACATACTGAGGCGGGGCAGGGGGCACCTGGGGAGGCCCCATCACTCGTGGCTGAATAAGGGGTCCAGGCCCGGGCGCAATGACCCCTGGCGGGTTACTAGATCCTGCACCCGGCGTGTTGAAGAGATTGCGTGGATCGTAAACCGGCGGGAGTCGAGACTGGGCCTTCCGATGCCTCCTTCTCATGACCTCATTGGCCGCGTTCTGATCCATCGTGAGTTGGAAGGACTGCGCCTGAATCAGCTGGGTCCGGGCGTCGAGAGCCGCCCGCTCCGCAGCCAGCCTGATTCCTTCTGCTGCCAGATCCTATTTAGCTTTTACCAGATCCAATTTTAACTGTGCCACCTCCGCATCATGCTGAGCTTGATCCGCCGGGTCAACCGCGGCGGTTAACAGGGCCGTCATCTTGTCCGTGAGATCCATCAGCACCTGAGCCGGAGAAGGCACCGGGTTTCCTGATCCAGCAGCGGGGTTCTGAACAGGCTGTGCTCCAGCCATAAAAACTCCGACCTGACTTGGCGGCTCAAAAAGGCCCGGAATACTGTCGCCGTCGGAACAACCCATGAGCCTGCCATCTTGAAGTTGGTACAACGAGTTTGACTCATCAGTGGCCGACTCGCCGTCAGAGCCGGCGGCCGCCTCATCACCGGACCCGGATGGATCAGAGGGCCCTCCATGGATGCATCCCACAAAAGCGCGCCTTAAGGCAGGCCGGGCCCGGGCGGGTTGTGCGCGCTGAGACGTTTCGATGAGGTCGGCGCAGAGATCCGGCTCGGGGCCCGGCTCACCAATCTTGCCAATGAAGACATGAATTGCACCAAAGGGGACCCGGTACCCGTACTCAATTGAGCCGGCGTCGGGGCCCCAGTCTGCATCGTCGATGTAGAGCTTGCCGCGACGACTCTTGGTCATCCGGCCCACAGCGTATCCCTTGAGCCCTTCGAAGCTGCCCTTCAAGAACTCAAATCCACCGTGCGCGAGCCCCACGGTGGGCGCCAACTGTCGTGGAATTGTCACGGCAGATGTCCTCGAGCTAGGACTTAGTCGTGGAGCCATCGCAACCAGGAAGCTTGAAGGGGTTATGCGGGACAAGGAACACGAGGGTTTATACTGGTTCGGCCCCTTACGGTGAAGGTAAAAGCCTACGTCCAGTTTGAGGTGATATTGATTAGGGTTACGATCGCCAGGGAGCTAAACAGCTATGCCCAGCTCTCGATGAGGTTGTTCTCGCCCTCGAACCGCTGCCGGGTCGTCCCTTTATATAGGGAGGCTGATGCCCAGCAGCTCTTAGAGTCCCGGCCGGCTCATAAGAACGTCCGGCTCGGACTCTAAACTATACTTGCCTTATACTACAAGTCTACTATAATAATGATTGTAACTACATGCCCTAAGCCATATCCGGGTCTCAGCGCATCTCTGGCCCATCGTCTTGAAACTTGGCTCCGGGCTTCTGGCAATGACCATCCGAAGAGTAACCCGGCCCCTCCTGGCGGGTGACTCTAAGATCTATATCCTCAACAGTTACAGAGAAAGGAAACTACATATTTGATCACCAAGCTTGCATTCCACGCCAAGGAGAGTCCCATCCGGACACGGGTGCAGTCTTGGGTCTTCGTATCTTCGCAGCCCATTAGTCTGGCCCATGGCTAATAGGCCGGACGCCCGAGGACCCCTTAGTCCAGGACTCCCTCAGTAGCCCCCGAACCAGACTTCAATGACGAGGTGTCCAGTGCGCAGATTGTCTTCGGCATTGCAAGGAGGGTTCCTCCTTCGATGACTTCCAACTGATGTATTCGGCCTTCCATTTAATGTCATACCCATCGGCTTCTGTGCATCAACCACTTCAGCTTCCACCTGTCAAGCGAATGCGAGAGGTCAGGGTATTTTTGCAGATAACACACTAGCCATGCAAGAAAGAGCGTCTATTTAAAGAGATTGGATCCCAGATCCATTCGGCACCATGCGGAAAAAACCTCAAAGACTGCAAGGAAAGTCCACCCCAACATGGCTAGCGCCCCCAGCTCCTCCTCCCGTCCCTGCGGCCCAGAAAAAGGCGATTGGGAGAGGTGCTCCGTATCCCATGGTCAGCTGAAGAAGCTGCAAACCCAGCGATTTCTCCCTCCTGTGGATCTGGTCCCTGTTCGAGCAGGGTTGGCCTCCTTCAATGGTGAAGCCCAGGCGGAGAATTTCCCCAATCCGTCTAAGGGGGAACGAGTGTGTTTCGTCCCCTATCTGCTAAGAGGCGTCGGATTTCCAATTCATCCGTTCCTCCGAGGGCTGCTGGAGTATTACGGCCTTCAACTGCAGAACTTTACTCCTACCTCCATTCTGCATATCGTGGGTTACGTCGCTCTTTGTGAGCTGTTCCTGGGTTGTGAGGCCCACTTTGAATTGTGGTGGAAGCTATTCTGCCTCGTCCCGTGCAACCACGAGGGATCAATATTTGAAGTGGGCGGAGCCGAAATATGGCGCATCGCCGAGACCGGATACCTATTCGGCACACCAAAGAAGGCATCCGAAGAGTGGCCTTCCGAATGGTTCTATATTGAGGACGTCACACTTCTAGACCCAGTTCGGAGGGGTCTCCCCAAATTCACAAGCGTTCCTTTGAAGAAACGCCACAGCTGGCACCCTTGGAGCCTCGAGGAGGAAGATAGTGCGGATGTTCGTCAACTCATGAGCAAGATAAGAACGCTCACTCACTCCGGATTATCAATAGTAGAAGTGATGACGACCTCCATAGTTCGGGGGGTTCAGCCACTCCAGTACAGAGGGCTTCCCATGTGGCACTATAATGGTGAGGACGACGCCTCCCGCTGCGGCAGGAAGGGTCCAGACACCCCCGCCGCTTTAGCCAAAATAATGGCCGAACTGTTCAAAGGGGAGGAAGAGGAGTTCTTGCATATCAAGCGCAGAGATGGATATTCCATGTATAGTCCTCCTAGCTGTGTAAGCCCCAACTCCTCTGCTCTACTCATTCCACTCCCTGAACTACTTTTAACGAATATTAACTCGTCCATTTATAGCAGCACTGGCGCAAGATTTCCGAAGGGCTTCACAGCCCCGCCCCACAGCCCGAGGGCCATAATCGGGACCTTGATCCTGGATTCGAAGAGGATCCAGACATATTCGTGGTGCTTGAGGATGGGGTGTTTTACCAGGCGAGCTATGACGGCACAGAAGATCCCATCATCGCCGATTACCCCGGTCTTCTCCCTGCTTCACACGTAAGTAGTCAGGAGACATCTCATCTGAAGGAGTTCTCTCATTCTGCCTCACCCACCGCACCATCCTGTGCTCAGAAGGGGAGGCATTCGGCGCGCCATGCTGTCCCAGGGGTATCCCCAAGGAGAGCGACCCCTACGCCGGGCAGGCCTTCGAAGAGGAAAGCAAACAAAGATACAGCCGAACCTTCATCGAAGAGGTATGGATTCGCAAGTACGTTCTCTAATAGTCGCATCCAACTGTGACTTTCATGTTCGTCCTGTATCAGGAAAAGAGTCCGCCGGACTGTGTCCGGGGATCCAGCCAGTTATACTCCCAATAGCCGGGATTAGGCCCCAGCCGAGGAGATGGGGCCGATATGGGAGTGACGCCGGACTGTCCTTCGGCTGAGGGCTCAGAAGATATGTCCGTCACCAACTCAGAAGTTGAGAGCGCCATGAATCATCGGCGCCGGAGGGCCATTTTACGAGAACCCCGCTTTTCGGAAGAGGCGTTAAATGCCTTCATCTCGGCTGATGCATACATCCGAGCTGCTCGAGATGGGCTTAGCAGAGCCACAAAGCAGCATTTAAAAGATGTGCAGGTAAGTTTACTGTGTTTGAGTATGATAAGCATATGCCAGTAGCCCCCGAGACTTAAAGTAGTTGATACAACTGATTTGAGGATCGTTGTATAATCAGGTTCTTTCTGAGAAGAACGACCTGCTAGCCCAAGAGCTAGAAAAGTGCCAGACACAGTTAAATGCAGTTACCGCCGAACTAGAAAAATCCAAGAAGGCGTCTTCCGGTAATATTTCCCTCCATCGATTAACAGTAATTGTATAGCAGCTGTGTTAACACTGTGGCTAATCTCATAACAGGATTGTCAGATCGACTGGAGGAAAAAGAGTCGAAAAGACTACATGCCGTAGGCGAGCGGGTGTTGGCCCGAGTTAGACAAGAGAAAAACAAACTCCAAGATTCAAACACCCAGCTGGGCGAAGTACTGAAAGATGTGCGGGCCCAGTTGGCCGACTCCGTAAAGGGGAACAAAAGGCTGCGAGGCGGCATATTCAGTATGTGGCCGAACTTACCTTGTGATAGTTCAGAGATTAAAGGAACTGATAGAGTTATGTTTGTAGGTATGCTGACGGGCCGTCCCGAAGAGGAGACGTCCGGATCGTCGGACGATCTACTACAAGGGCTATCTCAGATGCACGAACAAGCTCGGCAGGCAATGTGGAGTGTCACCAAGACCTTGTGGCCCTCCGCCTCCCCTCCCAGAAGTATGGAGGAGCTTATAGAGCTATTCAAGCGAGCACGGCGGCACTTCCGATTATGGAAAATATCGGCCTGCCGGGAAGGTGCATGAGAAGCATGGGCCATGGTGAAAACACGGTATACCAAGCTTGATCCGAATCACATGGCCCGGGTCGGACCTCTAGGGTCAGATGGGAAAGAAGTTCTCGTTAGTTTGGTATATGACCAAGTAGAAGTACCCGCCAAGTATTCCCAACAGGATTGCAAATTAGACAGCCTGCTGGACGGTATAGAACAGGAAGTTTTTGAGTCCTAAGGGACTATGTACTTTCCTTTGCATATGTAACTCTAGCTGAATTGTAAAACGATTGTCATGGCAGACCTTTTCGCTTTGACCTCTGGACCCGAAGGTGCGGAGTATTTTCGAATACCAGGGCGGCCGAGTAGACCGGGGTATGCATGGAAACCAGGCGTAGGGGTCATAGTTGCTTGAACAAACAAGTATCCGGCTAGTTATGTTATATTACATTAAAATTGTAAGAAACATCTTCCAGAGAGAATAGTTCCGTTAAGGGTTCCTTTCCCTGGGTGTGCATGCGTTAACGTGCATGTCCGAACTGCGATTGAAAAATCGCAGTATATGTAATTTTTGGGGGTTCACAATGGAGTGAATGCAAGAGACATCTTTAGTTCACCGACCGAATATTCCCTTAAGAACGCTAGCTTTCGACTTCACCCAGTCTGAGGTACACATCCGGATGACCCGGCAGTAACAATCGCAGAGGTGCTCCCTTTATGCCCTAGCCGAACTAACGGGAACGTAGGGCATAAGCACATGAGCCAGGCAACCCAGCTTGGCAATAACTTAAGTCATATCGATGCATATAATGGCGAAGAAAAGGTATATATGAGAAAGAACGCATATGTGATGAGCTTGATGCTCGGAATAATAATAACAAGCTTCTGTCCAAGAAGCCCCCCAGGTATGATGGATGTACATATTTAAGTATGTGTATGTCACCGGTGCATGATTGAGCCGCATGAAAAGCTTTAAGGCTAAAAAAGGGGGGAAAGCAAAAAGAGAGGAAAAAATAAAGGGAACAGTAGGAAGAAGGAGACAAACAAAGAGTTCGGCGCTAGGCATAGAATCTTCGGAGTCTGGCCGCGTTCCAAGGGTTCGGCTCTAAGCGATTATCTGACGCATCACGCAGGCGGTACGCTCCTCCAGTGAGAACTTCGTCAATGATGAAGGGACCCTCCCATTTGGGCTTGAGTTTGTCCTTTTTCTTCTCCGGCAAGCGTAGAACGAGTTCGCCAACATTGTAAGTCTTGGCCCGTACTTCTCTGCTTTGATATCTGCGGGCCTGTTGTTGATAAAATGCGGAACGGGCTTTTGCAATGTCGTGCTCCTCCTCCAGGGCATCTAGGCTGTCCTGCCGATCAAACTCGGCCTCTCTCTCTTTGTACATGCGCACTCGAGGTGAGTCATGAATAATGTCGCAGGGTAGCACCGCCTCTGCGTCGTACACCAGGAAGAAAGGTGTGTATCCGGTAGTCCGATTGGGCGTGGTCCGCAGCCCCCAGAGTACGGAGTCGAGCTCCTCAACCCAGTGCTTGTCTGATTCCTTCAAAGATCGAACCAGCCTGGGTTTGATGCCGCTCATAATAAGACCATTGACCCATTCGACTTGACCATTTGTTTGTGGGTGATAGACAGAGGCGTAATCGAGCTTAATGCCTAGATTGGCGCACCAATTTTTCACCTCATCGGGTGTAAAGTTGGAGCCGTTATCAGTGATGATGTTGTGTGGAACACCATAACGGTGTACAATGCTGGATATAAAGTCTATCACTGGTCCGACCTCGGCCGTTTTAACTGGTTTGGCCTCTATCCACTTAGTGAATTTATCCACCATAACCAATAGACATTTTTTCTTATGGCTTCCTCCTTTAAGGGGTCCGACCATATCAAGCCCCCAGACCGCAAAAGGCCAAGTTATGCGGATTGTTTGCAGAGCGGTGGGTGGCATATGGCTCAGGTTAGCGAAAATCTGGCATCCGACGCAACGTTGGACAAGGTCCTGCGCGTCTGCTCGGGCCGTCGGCAGGGAGTCCTGGACTAAGGGGTCCTCAGGCGTCCGGCCTGTTAGCCATGGGCCGGACTGATGGGCTGTGAAGATACGAAGACTAAATACTGCACCCGTGTCTGGATAGGACTCTCCTTGGCGTGGAAGGCAAGCTTGGCGATGCAATACGTAGATTCCTTTCTTTGTAACCGAACTTGTGTAACCCTAGATCCTCCCGGTGTCTATATAAACCGGAGGACTTAGTCCGGAGAGAGGGACTCATTACCTTAGTCATACAGGCTAGACTCATAGGGTTTTATCCATTACGATCTCATGGTAGATCAACTCTTGTAATACTCATATTCATCAAGATCAATGAAGCAGGAAGTAGGGTATTACCTCCATAGAGAGGGCCCGAACGTGGGTAAACATTGTGTCCCCTGTCTCCTGTTACCATCGACCTTAGACGCACAGTTCGGGACCCCCTACCCGAGATCCACCGGTTTTGACACCGACATTGGTGCTTTCATTGGGTTTCGATGGCCCCTTCAATCTTCAACAATGACGCTGTCCAAGGAGAAACCTTTCTCCCCGGAAAGATCTTTGTATTCGGCGGCTTCGTATTGCGGGCCAACTCGTCTGGCCATCTGGAGCAGATCGATAGCTACGCCCCTGGCCATCAGATCAGATTTGGGAGCTTGAATTACGTTGAGGACATCCGTGGAGATTTGATCTTCGCCGGATTCGAGACCGCGGCGACCGCTCCTGGTCACCTTGACGAGCATGACCTAAATCTGTCGTCAGACCGCATCCTGGAGATAGCTCCTGTAGCCACTCTGGCCTTAGATCCAGAACACGCTGCGGCATCCGAGGACTGGAGGCTCAACCCCATCACGGAGGCCACAGATTCCCCGGCTTTGGCGCCGCACATGGACTTAAAATCACGCAATATTTGTGTCACCGGAACTCCGGAGTCGTCTCTGGGTGTAAGTTCCAAACCATGTGAGTCTGCGGATGCCGAACTTGATCGTCTGTCGATCTTTGAGTTCAGTGCCGCAGACATCTTCCAACACTCGCCCTTGGGCAATGTGTTAAGCTCATTAAAGAACCTGTCCTTGGCGAGGGACTCAGAGCCGAACTATGTTCGGTTCGAACTCGCGGCTACTGATGGAGAATCTTGCTTCCCACCCGCCACCCACTTCATAGCCACTGTCGAGGATTTGACCGACACGCTTGATTACGGCTCCGAAGACATCGATGGTATGGACGACGATGCCGACGAAGAGCAAGATCAAAGCCCGCCACTCACCGGACGACGGATGGCCACTTCTTCCTACGTCGTATACATGGTGGATATGCCCGAACAAACTAACAACGACGACAAAGAGGATCCGGTTGAGGATAAACCTCCTGAGAGACAGTCCAAGCGCCAGCTTCCTCGACGCTGTTCTAAGTCACGTCGTTCCAAAGGCTCCAATAATGGCACCGGAAAAATAATACTCCGGACGATGCCGAAAACAATAAAGACCCCGTCAAGGTAACCTCCGAACAGGAGGAACGGGAAAATGGGCAAGTTAGCCCTGATGAACAGGCCATACATGAAGACTCGGAGGATAGTAATTATCTTCCGCTTTCTGAGGAAGAGGAGAGCCTCGGCAATGAGGATTTCATCGTTCCTGAGGAACCTCTCGAGCAGGAGCGCTTCAAACGCCGGCTAATAGCCACTGCAAGGAGACTGAAAAAGAAGCAGCTGCAGCTACAAGCGGACTAAGATGTGCTCAATGACAGATGGACCGAAGTCCTGGCCGTAGAAGAATATGGCCTTTGTGGCCCAGCCAAAAGTTACCCGAAGCATAGATTGCTACCTCAGTTCGATGACCAGGCGCTGGAGCCCGTACCATCATCGCACAATGCGGCAGGCCGACCACAACCTGGTCAGGATAAAGCGGCAACTCAAGCCAAACACCAGACCGCCCTACCTCGCCGTAAAGGCAAGAAAAAAACAGCTCGGGGCCGCACATACGACCTTCGACAGGACTTGGATAGTACAGCAGGAAACACAAGACCGATCTACGGATCGCGAGGACGTACCTCGACACGCGACGACGGCTACCTGTTCGGACGTAACAAACCTAGCCACGCCCGGGCCAAAAACTACAAATGGACTCCATCGGAGGTACGTCGCAGTGTAGCCCAATATAGAGGCGCCGCACACCCTCTTTGCTTCACAGACGAAGTAATGCAGCACGAATTCCCAGACGGGTTCAAACCCATGAATATCGAATCATACGACGGAACAACGGATCCCGCGGTATGGGTCGAGGACTTCCTCCTCCATATCCACATGGCCCGCGGAAGTGACCTTCATGCCATCGAATACCTACCACTAAAGCTCAAAGGACCAGCTCGGTACTGGCTAAACAGCCTACCGGAAAATTCTATAGGCGGCTGGGAAGATTTGGAAGACGCCTTTCGCGACAACTTCCATGGAACATATGTCCGGCCACCGGAAGCCGACGACTTAAGCCACATTGTCCAGCAGCCCGGAGAGTCAGCCATGAAGCTCTGGACCAGGTTCTTAGTTAAAAAGAACCAAATTGTCGACTGTCCGGACGCGAAAGCCCTTGCGGCCTTCAAACACATCGTTCGGGATGAATGGCTTGCACGCCACCTCGGTCAAGAAGGACCTAAATCCATGATAGCCCTTACCTCTCTAATAACCCGCTTTTGCGCGGGAGAAGACAGCTGGCTCGCTCGTAGAAGCAACAGTGCCAGCGACTTGGGCACTTCCGAAATCCGAGACGGCAATGGCAAACCACGACGAAGCAAACACAACAGTCGCAATGATAATGAAAGATCACGCGACACAGCGGTCAACGCCGGATTCAGCAATCCCAAACCCGGTCAACAGAAAAAGCCATTCAAGGCGAATAGAGACGAACCATCCACCCTACACAGGATATTGGACCGGCCCTGCCAGATTCACGGCCACCCCGATAAACCAGCTAATCATACCAACAGAAGCTGTTGGGTCTTCAAGCAGGCCGGCAAGCTCAACTCCGGACACAAGGGGAGGAGGCCGCCAGGCGATAGGGACGACGAAGAAGTTCACCAACCAAATACCGGGGGTCAGAAGCAAGTTCCCCCCGAGGATCGACCAATCTCGGAGCAGAAATAGCAGTTCGGCTTCCGCCACCCACCTCATATACCCGCGAAATTTGTATCGCGCATACATCACTACGCGCTTGAGATACCATGGGCACCGGCGGAAGCACAATACGGACAAACCTGCAAGCACTCCCGTAACATTTTTTCTCTACTTTACTCTTTCTTTCTTTATTATCTCTTAAAAACAAGTGATGCAAAGGACAAACATCTAAACTGATTATATCGGAGTTCGGATCCGTACACTCACCTAAGGGGCTACTTACATCAAGGATTCCCCTCACCGAGGACAGGCGGCACAGACGTGCGACGGGAGGTCCAAAATAACTTTTTGTAGATCGCACTCTTTATTTTGAGCCTGTAATATGCCTTTTTCCTCCGCCTTCGACCCCGGGAATGTCAAATAGCCGGGGTTGTGGTCTTTTTATGTATAACATAATCATTCGCATATAGCTCAAGTCCCAGTAAACATCATCTGAATTAATCATTTGTATCTTTTTCATAAATGAATTTGGCCCCTATAGCTGTTTTACAGACATACCTCGGCATAACCTGCCAGGGGCTCGGTATGGGAACAAATGAGTTGCCAACAAAGTCCGAACAGCTTTATAGCGTACTTCGGCGTCGTGAGTTTGGCCTTATATGTATCAGCTCCGAATCATGTCTTGGGTCAATGGTTCGGTTGCCCGACTCCTATGCTTGCTACCTTACGTTCCACTCTATCGGCTAGGGTAGTAAAGGGAGAACTACTGCGATTGTGCTTCCGGGTCATCTGGTCAAGCACCTCAGTAGAGAAAGCCGAAAACCAACTGTCATGATGTTGCGAGAGCTGGTCAACCACTCGATGACTTATCGGAATCTGTTGCGATTCCCTCCGTGTCACACGAAGGACCTTTTTTCTTCCGGTCATATATGTAACGCACCATATTGGAATAAGTCATACACATACCAGGGGCTATATCATAGCCCCCCTATAAAACTCCTATGGCTAAGTGAAAGTGTTAACGCCCTATAGTCTGATTGCCTGGTTCGCTGCATTATCACCTCCTTCATGGACCAAGACGTTGGGTCAAGAGTGATCAAATGCTTTTCCGAACACCCCCGTACTTCCTATGAGGGGGCTGAAGCCGACGACTGGAAAAGTTTTAGATTATATAAAAACGGCCGCACATGAGGAAAACAAGCTTTCGAGCAAAACATAAAAATAAATTAACTATAAAATTGTCTTTTACAATTCCCATAAACCTCACTCAAATATTATGTCTTTCGAGCATTGACCCTCTATCAAGCGGGCGGCCTCTAAGACGTTTTCAAAATAATGCTCCGGTGCGTATCGGTCCTTGCCCTTGGGTGGACTTTTTGCCGCAACATCGATGGCCTTCATCTTCCCCCAAAATGTCTTGACACTGGCAAAGGCCATCCGTGGACCTTCAATGCACACCGACCGCTTCACAGCGTCGACACGCGGCACCGCATCAACAAGCCGCTACACCAAGCCGAAGTAGCTATTCGAAACAGGCTCAGCTGGCCACAGCCGGATTATGACGTTCTTCATGGCGGCACCGGATATTCTATGAAGCTTGGCCCATTGGGACATCTCTTCATTCAGCAGCAGAGGGCGCTTTGACACGCCAAATTGTGACCAGAAAAGCTTCTCCGTTGCATACCCCTCTTGCGCTTGGTAAAACTGCGCAGCATCGGAAGAACTCTTCGGCAAGTCTAAAAACTCGTCCGGAGAACTCCACACTTGGTTAAGCCGAGCATAGTTCGGATCGCCGAACTTAGTCTGTAGCCAAAAGGACTTACCGGCCGCAATCTCCCTAGCTTGCCGAATCTCCTCATGGGCTGCTCTGGATTCAGACCGCGCTTCTCTCGCCTCTTGTAAGGCCTTGTCAAGTTCAGCCGTTTTGGCTTCATTCTCATTCTCAAGAAATTCACAGCGGCCAGTAGCATTTTTTAGTTCGAGCGCCATCGTGGAAATCTTCTCCTCGTCTTGGCGCCGAGTAGCTTGTTCGGCCTTTAACTCAGCCGATGCCTTTTCGGCAGCTGCGTTACTAAACCGGGCCTGTTCCTTGGTCCGGGCCAGCTCTGCCCGAAGAATCTCAACGGCGGCAGCACCATCTGCAGTAATGCATATCCAAGTATATAACTTTCAGTGTCATGCTACAAAAATGTATGTGAAAGGACTGCTTCGAATACATACCTTGTGACTCGTCAAGACGCATATTGATTAACGCAATGTCATCCCCTGCCACAGCAAGCTTCCGCTGCAGCTCGGCAATATCCGTAGTCCGAGAAGTAGCCAGGGGATAGCAGCCTGTGTTCCAATTAACCAGGTTAGTCCTTGAATGTTTTCTTGATCCTCCGTTCGCCTCCCATGGGAAGCCAAACCGAGTCTCAGGGGCTACTGTCGGTGTCAAAACCGGCAGATCTCGGGTAGGGGGTCCCGAACTGTGCGTCTAAGGCGGATGGTAATAGGAGGCGGGGGACATGATGTTTACCCAGGTTCGGGCCCTCTCAATGGAGGTAATACCCTACTTCCTGCTTGATTGATCTTGATGATATGAGTATTACAAGAGTTGATCTACCACGAGATCATAGAAGCTAAACCCTAGAAGCTAGCCTATGGTATGATTGTTGTTGTCCTACGGACTAAACCCTCCGGTTTATATAGACACCGGAGGAGGCTAGGGTTACGCAGAGTCGGTTACAAGGGAGGAGATCTACATATCCGTATTGCCAAGCTTGCCTTCCACGCCAAGGAGAGTCCCATCCGGACACGGGACGAGTCTTCAATCTTGTATCTTCATAGTCCAACAGTCCGGCCAAAGGATATAGTCCGGCTGTCCGAGGACCCCCTAATCCAGGACTCCCTCAGTAGCCCCTGAACCAGGCTTCAATGACGATGAGTCCGGCGCGCAGATTGTCTTCGGCATTGCAAGGCGGGTTCCTCCTCCGAATATTCCATAGAAGATTTTGAACACAAGGATAGTGTCCGGCTCTGCAAAACAAATTCCACATACCACCGTAGAGAGAATAATATTTCCACAAATCTAATCTGCTGACAGCTTTTCATAACGTGACGTTCTGCCGTGGTCTGGTCATGACGAACCGTTTTTCCGAGCCTGCCACTGCACGTGTTGCGAGGCGGTTTTATTGGCACGTCCTGTCGAAGCAGAGATCGTGTCCCTCTTTTCACGGGATTCTCATCAATACGGGTGTGGGTAACCCAATCGTGCCTGCTGGTATGACTCCTCGATTTTAGGCAAGTTCCAAACGGCCACGCGGAGGACGCTTGATATTCACCCTCTTTATAAAGGGGCCAAGGCCTGTCCTTTTCTTCTCGCGCTCGATCCTTCCCTTCCCCCCACCTTGAATTCCAACACTCAAGGCTCAGGCTAAGCGCTTCGGACCTTCAATCATGTCCGGATCCAACCTTCAAGGCCGGTGGATGGCCTCCTCTGTCACAGAGGAGGACATCAAGAAGCTAAGAGAAGCCAGGTATCTGACCGCCGAAATCTCGCACAGGCTGCCTGCTCAAGGGCAGGTCATCCCCACTCCCGAACCCAACGAGAGTGTCGTATTTATTTCCCACTTCCTCCGAGGGCTAGGCTTTAGTCTTGATCCCTTTGTTAGAGGGCTTATGTTCTACTACGGGCTCGATTTCCATGATCTGGCTCCGGATTCCATCCTTCACATCTCGTCGTTCATCGTCGTGTGTGAAGCCTTCCTCCGCATCACCCCACACTTCGGCTTATGGCTCAAGACCTTCAATGTGAAGCCGAAGATGATTGAGGGGCGACACGCAGAGTGCGGAGGCGCCATAATAAACAAAGGCGCCGATGCTCCATGGCCAAAGGGTTCCTTCCCGGAGACATCCAAGTTATGGCAGCGGGAGTGGTTTTACATCACCGCTCCCCGAAGCGCTAAGTGGGTAGCTGCCCCCGCCTTCCGTCCGGGCCCCCGCCACAATTGGCGTCATGGGTCAACAAAGGGCTGGACTGGGGGCCAGCTAATGATGTGCCGACATTGCAGAGCCGCATCCGAGATCTCTTCAAGGGAGATGTCAGCCTTGTCAAGGTAATGCAAGTCATGCTAGTTCGTCGGGTCCTGCCATGCCAACGTCGACCTCTCCGTATGTGGGAGTTCAACCCGGAAGGACCGCGAACTATTCAGCAATTCTTCGGCGCGACGCTCGAAGAGATGTATGGATTGTTCTTCGGATCACGAATAAAGTGTCCGGACACCACCGAGGATGCGGGTCTGAACTGCAATCGTCCAGACACCCAAGTAAGTAATTCCGCGGCCGAACACGTTGTCTTTTAATTTATCACAACATCATTCTGAAAAGTCGCCTTTTGACCAGGACTGGATAAAAAAGGCGAAGATGATCAGGTGTTCGGCCCCCCTTCCCGAAGGCTCGCCGGATCCTGTACTAGCCAGGATGCTTGAGCTTGCGCCTTATCAAGCGTCATCAGGGGAAGATAAAGGGAGGAACAAAGAAGCCGAAAGCGAGCCTCACTCATTATTCATCCAAACCGGGGAAATTAGTGCCTCCGTGAAGGAGGATAACCGGGGAGAAGAATCTAAAATTCCCTCTCCCCAAGGAAGGAAGAGGGACGCCTCTGAAGACTTGGACACAATGGTTTTCAAACGAGGGAAGAAACCTTTGTCAGGGAGCCCTACCCCAGAGGGCATCCTTACCGCACAGTGCCCGCAAGGGGACCAGCCCTCCACCGAGATGTAAGTAGACAAAAGTACTTTATAGTAAATATACCCCGCTTCATTTCTGAGAACAATAACCGAGACGTATGTCTTGTAATTCGGATTGTAGCCCTTCTCGACAGAGTTCGTCTTCGGGGGATCTTCTTCTAGAGATGATGGAGATCGAAACGCCTCCCCGCGCCTCCCCGCCTCGTGAGGCGGACGACCCTGAGGTGTCGTCACGGAGGATTTCTCCTGATCCGCCAAGGCAAGATGGTAACCCTTCGGCCACCCGAAGTCCGGAATATTCGGCTCCTAAGGAGAGGCACAAAAAGAGTACGGGACTGTCCGGCGCACTACCGGACGCACTGATGAGTCTTCTGGAGCAAGCGGCTATCTCAGAGGCGCATCGTACTCTAATGGGTACGGTGTTTGAGAGAATTTCATCTGCCGAAAGTGGGTTGCATGAAGCCTTTATGAGCCTGCTAAGAGGCTTTGAGGTACGCAAAGTAATATATATATATATTTTTTGACGGTACCGCACACGCTAGGTGTGCCCTATGCTGATAGCAGCCCCCGAGACTCTGGTTGCTGTCGAAAAAGGCGGCAAACAGAGGATCATAGTCCCAGGTAATAACCGTGCTGCTTTCATGTGCAGGCGGCTGAGGGTCCGGTGGCTAGCCAGACTGGTGAGTTTGCCGAACTGAAGCGGCAACTTGATGCGGCAGATGCCGACATCGGGCTTGTAAACAAGCGGCTTGACGAGGCACAGGGTATGTATTCTCCGGTGATCAATATATATTAAGAGGAGCGTGATGCTAGTATCTGTAATATGTTGTGACTGCAGATGGAGCTGCCGCCGTGGAGACCCTTCGGGCGGAACTTGCCCGAGCCAAGGAACAAGCCAGGAAGAGTGATGCGGCCGCCCTAAAGGCGGTCGAAGAGCTAAGAGCCGAACAGGCTGCGCATTGCCAGAGCAAAGAGAAAATAGCCAAGATGGCTGTTGAGTTGAAAGATGCCGCCGACCGTTATGAGCTTCTTGAAAAGGAAAGCCAAACGAAGACGGCGGACCTGGAGAAAGCCATGGTAGCAGCCAAGGAAGCCCGCTCTAAAATCAGAGCGGCGAAGGAGGAGCTACGTCAAGCCGGAGATATCGCGGCTGGGAAGCCCTTTTTGTTGCGGACGAAGTTCGGAGATCCTAAGTATGCCCTTCTGGATCAATTATGGAGTTCTGCAGACGCATACTTGGATTTGGCAGCGAGTGCTGCTGATGCGACCGAGTTTTTCAAAGATCAAAAAGATCACGAAGTGGAAAAGCTGTTCTGGTCGCAGTTCAATGTTCCAGTGCGTCCGCTGCTGTTAAATGAGCAAATGGCCGAGTGGGCCGAGCTCCATAGGTTGTCCGGGCTTGCCATGAGGTCTGTTGTGGATCATCTTTGGCCGGAGGGACCAAGGCCGAATAGTTATTTTGGCTTAGTGCAACGATTCCTTGGTGCTGTGCCGCATATCGACGCTGTGAAGAGGTCGGCGTGCATAGAGGGTGCGCGGATGGCTCTTGCCCGTGTCAAGACATACTGGGCAGAGATGGAGGCCACCGCTATTGCAACCCAGAGTTCGGCCGTAGGCCGGGTATCGGCCGAGCACTATTTTGAAGAAGTCCTAGAAGGCGCTCGTTTAATAGAGGCTCAGTGCTCGAAGAGTATCATGTTCTAGTGACATGTATCCCAATTGTAAGAACAATGTTATTTGAATTATAAAGGCTGTGTTTATACTTTTGCCTGAAAGTATTATTATGCCTCCTGTGCGGTCGTTTATGTATATATATATATAACCTGAAAGTTTGCAGTCGTCGGCTTCAGCACCCACGCATATAATGCGGGGGTGTTCGCAAAAGCGCGTGTTCACACTTGATCCAACGTCTTGGTCCATTAAGGAGGTGGTAGCGCGGCGAACGAGGCAATCGGACTATATTGCTTTAACACTTTCACTTAACCATAGGAGTTTGACAGTGGGGCTACTATATAGCCCCTGGTATTTCCGCGTCTATCCGAATACGGTGCGCGTACGTACATGACCGGGAAAACCGGTCCTTCGTTAATGCGGAGGAATCCCGAAGATTCCGATGAGTCATCGAGTGGTTGACCAGTCTCGCGCTTTATCATGACAGTCAGTTTTCGGCTTTCTCTACTGAGGTGCTCGTCCAGATGAACCAGGGCACAATCGCAGTAGTTCTCCCGGTGCCACCTTAGCCGATAGAGCGGAACGTAAGGTAGCAAAACACGGGAGCCGGGCAAACCCAACATTTGACCAAAGACATGATTCGGAGCTGATGCATATAAGGCCAAACTCGCGACGCCGAACACTCCCTAAGGTATTCGGTCTTTACAACATATACTGGGCTGAGTAACGCCCTTGAACCCTGAATTTCCAGGTACGTGCATTAGTCTGACGTGGCGAAATGCCAATAACGCCAGCATCCCTCTCGGTTGTGTTGAGTATCCGGAGGGTGTGAAGCAACAAGAGACAGTAAGAAAGGTTTACACAGGGTCTTAATCTAAAAAGAAACCTTTGAGCGGGGCCCTGCTGCACGTCTGCGCCTGTGTCTCCGTTGTGCCGTATCCTGGAAGGGTGTAGCACGATTATCATCTGTTAAAAGAGAAGAACTTAGATGAAATTTGTCGTGCGAAAAATTGGTTATTCTTAATAAACCATTAAAATTCAAAATAAGGTCGAGCCGAACTGTAGACTTTGTTTTTTACATGCGGGAAGCCCCTAGCACCGTCTACGGGGGTATATTCATCAACCCCATCTCAGGTTTATCTAAGCTGTTACAGCTAGTGGTGCGCCGGACTCGTCTAGCCGTGTCCGCGGTCTTGACGACCGATCGTTTATGCTAGTTGGAGAGGCCATTTAGTGTTCGGCTGCTAAAGCTGCCGCACATTCTTCCGCGCGTAAGGAACGCTCAGTGTTTCCGCTAACTATGATGATGCCGCGTGGACCGGGCATCTTGAGCTTAAGATAAGCATAATGCGGTACTGCATTAAAACGAGCGAAGGCCGTTCTTCCGAGTAGTGCTTGATAGCCGCTTCGGAATGGAGCGATGTCGAAGGTTAACTTTTCACTTCGGAAGTTGTCGGGGGAACCGAATACAACCTCTAGTACGAGAGAGCCCGTGCAGCTGGCCTCTGGGCCTGGTATTACTCCTTTAAAGGTAGTATTGCTTTGGCTAATTCTCGTTGGGTCTATCCCCATTTTGCGGACTGTGTCCTGATATATCAGATTAAGACTACTGCCGCCGTCCATGAGGACTCGGGTGAGATGGTATCCGTTGATTATTGGGTCGAGCACCAAGGCAGCCGATCCTCCGTGCCGGACATTGGTCGGGCTATCCCTGCGATCAAAAGTGATCGGGCAGGTCGACCAAGGGTTGAACTTGGAGGTGACGGGCTCTACGGCGCATACGTCTCGGAGTGCGTGTTTGCTCCTCCTCTTCGTCACGTGAATCATGTTCACTGTTTTGACCTCTGGTGGGAATTTTTTTGTCCCCCAGTGTTTTGCTGACGAGGCTCATCCTCGTCTTCACTTGGTGTCTCCCTCCCCTTGTGTTCGGCGTTTAGCTTACCGGCCTGCTTGAAGACCCAGCATTCTCTGTGGGTGTGATTTGCAGGTTTATCGAAGGTGCCGTGAATCTGACATAATTTGTCTTGAATCTTGTTGAGGCTGGACGGTCCATCTCTGTTGCCTTTGAAAGGCTTTTTCCGTTGACCGGGTCGAGAGCCCCTAAATCCGGCGTTTACCGCCGTGTTGTCTGGGCTGTCTTCGTTATTTCGACGCTTGCTTTTACTGCGTCGTGGTTTTCCATTGCCATCCCTGACTTCAGATGTGCCTGGGCCGCAAGTGCTACTACGGGCCAGCCAGCTATCTTCGCCCGCGCAAAAGCGGGTCATAAGGCTTGTTAGGGCTGCCATTGTCCTCGGTTTTTCTTGGCTGAGGTGTCTGGCGAGCCATTCGTCTCGGACGCTGTGTTTGAAAGCTGCTAAGGCTTCGGCGTCCGGCCAGTCGACGATTTGGTTCTTCTTAGTGAGAAATCTGTTCCAAAGCTTTCGGGCTGACTCTCCGGGCTGTTGAATTATATGACTTAAATCGTTTGCATCCGGAGGTCAGACATAGGTCCCTTGAAAGTTAGCCCTGAGAGCATCCTCAAGCTCCTCCCAACTTCCAATTGAATTTTCGGGGAGGCTCTTCAGCCAGTGTCGAGCTGGTCCTTTCAGCTTGAGGGGCAAGTACTTGATGGCGTGGAGATCGTCTCCGTGAGCCATATGGATATGGAGGATGAAGTCCTCAATCCAGAGCCCAGGGTCTATCGTTCCGTCGTACGCCTCTATGTTCACAGGTTTGAATCCCTCTGGAAATTCGTGATCCAGCACCTCATCGGTGAAACATAGGGGGTGCACGGCACCCCTGTATTTGGATGTGTCATGGCGTTCAGACGATTGTAGTGTCCGGTTTTGATTATGCGCTGGGGCGCGCTTCCTGGATCCGTAGATGGATCTGGTCACGCCGGATTTATGATGCAAGTCCTCGCATGAATCGTGTGCTAACTTATGTGCAGCTTCGTTAGCCGCCCTATCGCGGCCACGAGGTGGTCGATCTAACCGGTCGGCCGTTTTATTTTTCGGCTGTGTAGGCTCTAAGGCCTCATCATCGAATTCAGGCAATAGCTTGCGCTTTGGATAGCTCTTTCTGTGGTGACTGCCACCGTACTTTTCTTCAGTGTCGAGCACTTTGTTCCATCTACTGTTGAGCGTATTCTGTGCGGCCTTAAGCCTTTGCTTCTGCTTCTTTAGACTCCTCGCGGTGGCAATAAGCCTTCTATGGAGGTTCTCTTATTCCAAGTGCCTTTCCGGGATGATGTGTGCACCGTCGTCCGGACTGTTTTCCTCTCCGGAGAGAGGTTGATGAGCTTTATCATCGGCGGCACTGTGATCGGACAGTAGCTCCGTACTATGTTCGTCGTCCGCTGGTTCATCCTGCTCTGTCGCTGGGTCCATGTGGTCGTTGTTTCCTCTGGAGTCGACCGGATTTGGAGCGGCGCCTACGCCGTCGCTTTGGTTGCTTCTCGAGGGAGCTATCCTTCGCTGCATCCTTCCGTTCCTCATTATTGTTTTCTTTGGGTGTATCCACCATATATATATCGTGTGAAGAAGTGGCTGTCCAGCGCCCTGTGGGCGGTGGTTCTTGTTCCTCTCCTGCATCGTCGTCCATACCGTCGATGTCTTCGGAGTCAAAATCGAGCATATCGGTTAAATCGTCGACAGTGGCTATTAAGTGGGTGGTGGGTAGGGAACGAATTTCTTCGTCGTCCGCTTCCCGTTCGGGCCGGACATAGTTCGGCCAAGGGCCTCCTCACAAGGAGAGAGACCTTAATGAATTTAGCACATCGCCAAAAGGCGAGTGCTGAAAGATATCCGCGGAGGTAAACTCCATGATCGGCGCCCAATCAGATTCGATAGGCATGGACGCACGCGGTTCGGGGCCTGTGGCCGGGGATGAATCAGAGGATCCGGTGACACAGATCTCATAGGAGGTGAAGTCAGTATTCGGCTCTATCGCCACTGAGTGTGTGGCCTCCGAGGCGGGGTCCATCCACCCGTCCTCGGACGGCGCGATCGACTCCGGATCTAGGGCCGGAGTAGGCATAGGTGTGATCTCCCGAACACCGTCCGGCGGCAGAGCTAAGTCGTGCTTGTCGTGACTGTGCGGCGCACCTGACATGGGCTCGAATCCGTCAAAGATCAAGTCTCCGTGGATGTCGGCAGTGTAGTTTAAATTTCCAAACCTGACCTGACGGCCAGGGGCGTAGCTGTCGATCTGCTCCAGATGGCCAAGCGAGTTGGCCCGTAGTGCGAAGCCGCCGAATATGAAGATCTGTCCGGGGAGGAAAACCTCACCCTGGATCGCATCATTGGCGATGATCGAAGGAGCCATCAAGCCTTTATCGTGACGGCACAGTGGAACTCTCAATGAAAGCACCAATGTCGGTGTCAAAACCGGCGGATCTCGGGTAGGGGGTCCCGAACTATGCGTCTAAGGCGGATGGTAACAGGAGGCGGGGGACACGATGTTTACCAAGGTTCGGGCCCTCTCGATGGAGGTAATACCCTACTTCCTGCTTGATTGATCTTGATGATGAGAGTATTACAAGAGTTGATCTACCACGAGATCGTAGAGGCTAAACCCTAGAAGCTAGCCTATGGTATGATTGTTGTTGTCCTACAGACTAAACCCTCCGGTTTATATAGACACCGGAGGGGGCTAGGGTTACACAGAGTCGGTTACAAGGGAGGAGATCTACATATCCGTATTGCTAAGCTTGCCTTCCACGCCAAGGAGAGTCCTATCCGGACACGGGACGGAGTCTTCAATCTTGTGTCTTGATAGTCCAACAGTCCGGCTAAAGTATATAGTCCGGCTGTCTGAGGACCCCCTAATCCAGGACTCCCTCAGCTACTACCTATACCCAGGTGCATTTTTGCAAATAAAATATAGCTGAAAATATTACATCACAAACCTCAAAGCCTCTTAGCAGGCACATGAAGGCTTCATTCAATCCGCTCTTCGCGGACATAATCTTCTCCACCACCGTACCCATCAAGGTACGCTGTTCCCCCGAGACAGATGCTTTTCACAGCATATCCCTCAACATATCCGGCGCCGCTGGGTCTCCAGAAGCCGCCATAGTAGCACGACCATCCTTTGAAGGATCCGGTTCATCTGTCTCCAGAATCATCGTTGGCTGTAAACCGGATAGTCCGGGGCCTTTATCGTTGGCCCCTGAATCCCGGACAATGGAAGTTCCACCTTCGGGTACTGCCTCTTTCATCCCTCGCACCACTTGTTGATCAAGAAAAACCCTCCGAGAGGACACTTCGGAGTCGTCCGCCTTATTGGGCGAGGAGGTCAGGGGAGGAGTCTTGCTTTCCATCATCTCTGGATGGAGATCTCCCAAAGAAGAGGATTGCCCAGAAAAACTCTGTGCCGAACTGTAAAAATACACAGGCACGTTACATGTCTCTTCGGTAATAGGAAAGGAACGGGATGCTATCAAAGCACCCCGGATTCACTTACAATTTGGTTGAGGGCTTGTCCTCACGACGGAGCTATTCAACGGTGTCGCCTTCCAATCCCGAGCCGCTCGACGGTGGCTTCTTGCCCCTCTTAGGAGACCGCCCCTCCCAACCTTCGGAGGTGGCCCTTTTCCTCCTGAATGCAGAAGGGATACTTGCTTCTCTTTCGCCTTTGTCTTCGGGCGAGGAAGTGTCGATTTCTCCAGACTCAGTACCTGAATTACCTCCAGAACAGCAACCCTGGGTCTTCTCACTATCCACCTTGCCCTCCCTTACCGGCGCCTGGTATGGTGCCGGTACCAGCATCCTTGTCAACATGGGGGCCGCTGAGTCTTCGGGAAGAGGAGTCGGACACCTAATCCGTTCCGCTTTCTCTATCCAGCCCTGGAAAAAAGACGGTTTGCTCAGAGTGTTACCACAGGATATCTGATTATGAGGTGTTCGGCGGACGAGTACTTACCGGGGTATCTGGATGGTTACAGTCTAGGCCGGTATCTTCGGTGATGTCTGGCCATTGCTTTCGTTTCCTGAAAAATAATTTCCACATTCCTTCGTGCGTAGTGCCGAAGAAGTGCTGAAGAGTCTGTGGCCCTTCTGGGTTAAACTCCCACATGCGGAGAGGCCGTCGCTGGCACGGCAGGGTCCGGCGGACTAGCTTTACCTGAATAACATTGACAAGATCGATATCCTTCTCAATGAGGCTTCAAATGCGACTTTGCAGAGTCTGCACCTCGTCAACTGATCCCCAGTCCAACCCCTTATTAATCCACGATGCAAGCTGAATTGGGGGGCTGGATCAAACGTAGGCGCAGCTGCCCACTAGGAACCACAGGGCTCGGTGATATAAAACCACTCCTGCTGCCATAAGTCGGAAGATTCTTTGAAAGATCCTTTTAGCCAAATAGCGCTGGTAAGCTTGCTCACTGAGGCACCACCGCACTCCGCCTGTTCCCCCTCTATCATTTGCGGTTTCACATTTACGGTCTTGAGCCACAAGCCGAAGTGTGGGGGAGTTCGGACGAAGGCTTCGCACGTGACGATAAACGCCAAGATGAGAAGAACAGAGTTCGGGGCGAGATCGTGAAAATCTAGTCCATAATAGAACATGAGACCCCGGACAAAGGGATTAAAGGTGAACCCTAATCCTCGGAGGACGTGGGAAATGAACACGACCCTCTCGCCGAATCTGGGGGTAGGGATAACCTGCCCCTCTGCGGGAAGCCGATGGAGGATTTCTGCGGTCAGATATCTTGCCGCCCGAAGCTTTGCGATATCCTCCTCTGTGACATAAGAAGCCACCCACCGGCCTTGACGGCTGGATCCAGACATGACTGGGGTTTGCGGAGGGTGAAGCCTGGGTGCTGGAACTCGAGGTAGTAGGAGTAGAGGAAGAAGCAAACGTGGAGAGGAAAGGCGGGTCTGTGCCCCTTTATAAAGGCCGCGAATATCGAACGCCTCCTCCTGGGCCTTAAAATTTTCCTATTCCCAAGGGGTTGTACCCTGAGGACGGTTAGGTTACCCACGTCTGTGTTGATAAAAGAATCCCTTAATAAGGGGACACAATCTCCGCTTGGATAAGACGTGCCAATGACAACCGCGTCTTGGAACGTGGGGCCGCAGGCGAAACAACGGTTCGAAATAATGACCAGGCTGACATGATGTTATGTTACAGAAAGTTGTCAGCAGATTGGACTCGTGTAAAATTATATTCTCTCCGTGGTCGTGTGTGGTGTGTGTTACAGGCCTGGACACGTCGATACATCCGAAGACTATTTTGGAGTTCGGAAGGAGGAACCCACCTTGCAATGCCGAAGACAGATCTACGCGCCGGATACCTTGTCATTGAAGCCAGGTTCAGGGGCTACTGAGGGAGTCCTGGACTAAGGGGTCCTCGGGCGTGTGGCCTGTTAGCCATGGGCCGGACTGATGGGCTGTGAAGATACGAAGACTATATACTGCACCCGTGTCCGGATGGGACTCTCCTTGGCGTGGAAGGCAAGCTTGGTGACACAATACGTAGATTCCTTTCTTTTTAACCGACCTTGTGTAACCCTAGATCCTCCCAATGTCTATATAAACCGGAGGACTTAGTCCGGAGAGAGGGACTCATTACCTTAGTCATACAGGCTAGACTCATAGGGTTTTAGCCATTACGATCTCGTGGTAGATCAACTCTTGTAATACTCATATTCATCAAGATCAATGAAGCAGGAAGTAGGGTATTACCTCCATAGAGAGGGCCCGAACCTGGGTAAACATTGTGTCCCCTATCTCCTGTTACCATCGACCTTAGACGCACAGTTCGGGACCCCCTACCCGAGATCTGCCGGTTTTGACACCGACATCGGCCAATAAAAACCTATACGAAACGCCTTGCTAACAAGGGCCCAAGCTGCGGCATGGTGGCCGCCGAGACCAGCATGAATTTCAGCCAAGAGCTGCCGCCCCTCCTCCTCGGAGATACATCTTTGAAGGACTCCGGTAGCACTTTTCTTGTAGAGCTCTCCATCGTGAACCTTATAGGCCTTCAAACGCCGGACAATGCGGCGGGCCTCGTTCTGATCCTCAGGGAGTTCCTTCCTATTAAGGTAGGCCAAGTAGGGTTTAGTCCCTGGGGCAATTACTGCCATAATGAGATGGGCCGACGGTGTTATTTCGATGGTTGACCCCCAATTATATCAGTGTGTTCGGAATCTGGGGTTGTGTTCGGGTCCGGACTAGTATCGCCGCTCTCCCCTTGCCACACCACGGATGGCTTAAAAAGCCTTTCCAGAAAGATGTCAGGTGGGACGGGGTCGCGCTTGGCGCCGATGCGAGCAAGGACGTCTGCTGCTTGATTACTTTCTTGAGCCACGTGATGAAACTCGAGCCCCTCGAACCGAGCCGACATTTTCAGGACGGCATTGCGATAAGCCGCCATCTTTGGATCCTTGGCGTCAAAATCTCCGTTTATTTGACATATTGCGAGGTTTGAGTCCCCACGCACTTCTAGGCGATGTATGCCGATGGAGACGGCCATCCGAAGACCATGCAATAAGGCCTCATATTCGGCTGCGTTGTTGGAGTCTGTATATAATATCTGGAGTACGTACTGGACTACATCTCTAGTGGGGGACGTTAAAACGACGCCTGCTCCTAATCCTGCCAGCATTTTGGAGCCATCGAAATACATGACCCAGTTGGAATAGGTGCCGTACTCCTTAGGGAGTTCGGCCTCTGTCCATTCGGCGATGAAGTCCGCCAATACTTGGGATTTAATGGCTCGACGTGGTTTGTATGTTATGTCGAATGGAAGGAGCTCAATGGCCCATTTGGCAATCCGGCCCGTAGCATCGCGATTGTTTATTATATCATTGAGTGGTACTTTGGAAGCCACCGTGATCCAACACTCTTGAAAGTAGTGTCGCAGCTTCCGGGATGCCATGAAGACCGCATATGCTATCTTTTGATAGTGGGGGTACCAGGATTTTCATGGTGTGAGAACAGTGGATACATAATATACCGGCTTCTGAAGCGGGAACTTGTGTCCGACCTGCTCTCGCTCAACAACGAGCACGGCGCTCACCACCTGGTGTGTTGCCAATATGTATAATAGCATGGGTTCGCCGACGTTTGGCGCGGCCAGGATTGGGTTGCTCGCTAGGAGGGCTTTTATTTCTTCCAGTCCGGTCGTTGCCGCATCCGTCCACTCGAAGTGATCGGTGCGCCGGAGTAGGCGGTACAGTGGCAATGCCTTTTCTCCTAATCTGGAGATAAACCGGCTTAACGCTGCCACACATCCGGCCAGTTTTTGGACCTGTTTAAGGTCTGTTGGTGTAGCCAATTGCGACAAAGCTCGGATTTTGGCTGGATTTGCTTCGATTCCTCTGCTGGGAACAATGAAGCCCAGTAGTTTTCCGGCGGGGACGCCGAAAACACACTTTTCTGGATTGAGCTTAATGTCGAATGCACGGAGGTTGTCGAATGTGAGACGTAAATCGTCTATTAGCGACTCGACGTGCCTGGTCTTAATGACGACGTCGTCCACATATGCTTCTACTGTCTTGCCGATCTGCTTTTCCAGGCATGTTTGAATGATGCGTTGGTAAGTGGCGCCCGCGTTTTTGAGCCCAAAAGGCATAGTGTTGAAGCAGAAAGGCCCATATGGGGTAATGAATGCCGTTGCGGCTTGATCGGACTCCTTCATCTTTACCTGATGGTGTCCGGAGTATGCGTCGAGAAAATACAGTGGGTCGTGTCCTGCGGTTGCATTGATGATCTGATCGATCCGGGGGAGGGGGAAGGGATCCTTAGGGCAAGCCTTGTTGAGGTCTTTGAAATCGACACATAGGCGCCAGGATTTATCCTTCTTTGGTACCATCACCAGGTTTGCTAGCTAGTCCGGGTATTTTATTGCTCTGATGAATCCGGCTTCGAGTAACTTGGCTAGCTCTTCTTCCATAGCTTGTCGTTTGGGTTCGGAAAAAGGCTGCAGGGTTTGTTTGACTGGTTTATATCCCTTTAGGATATTGAGGCTGTGTTCGGCTAGCCAGCGTGGGATTCCTGGCATGTCAGAAGGGTGCCAGGCGAATATGTCCCAGTTCTCGCGCAGGAATTCTCGTAGCGTGGCATCAACCGTTGGGTCGAGTTGTGCCCCAATAGATGCTGTCTTGTTGGGTTCCGTTGGATGGACTTGCAATTTGACTATTTCTTCTGCTGGTTTGAAGGAGGTGGACTTGGGTCGTTTGTCTAGGATCACATCGTCCCTATCCACCGTAGAGCGCAATGCGGTTAATTCTTCGGCCGCGAGGGCTTCAGATAATGCCTCGAGGGCCAGGGATGCGGTTTTGTTTTCGGCGCGGAGTGCTATGTTCGGATCACTGACAAGAGTGATTATGCCGTGGGGCCCGGGCATCTTGAGCTTCATGTATCCATAATGAGGTATAGCTTGGAAGCGTGTAAAAGCGTCTCGCCCCAGCAGGGCGTGATATCCGCTGTTGAAAGGGGCCACTTGGAAGGTAATTTCTTCGGACCGATAGTTCTCCGGTGTGCCGAATACCACGTCAACTGTGATTTTTCCTGCACACCGTGCCGCCCGACTGGGAATGATTCCTCGGAAGGTCGTGCTGCTTTGCCCAATGCGGCTCCTGTCTATTTCCATTTTATGGAGTGTGTCCTCATAAATCAGGTTCAGTCCGCTGCCGCCGTCCATGAGAACCTTGGTGAGCCGAAACTGTCCACGATTGGACTGAGGACCAAGGCAGCTGGTGCTCGGACTGTCCTATATTTTGGTTCGTCGCTGGCATTAAAATTTATAGTCGTGTCGTTCCAAGGGTTTATTTCTGTGATTTGGCAGACTTCGGCGAGTTCGCGGAGAGCCCTTTTGCGACTATTGTTTGAAGCGAATGTCTCGAAGACTGTCAGTACTTCGGGGTCGTCGTCTTCTGGGGGTGTCGGTCTGATGTATTCTTGGTGAGGATATCTTCGCCGCTCTTGGCCACTTGCCGGAGTATCCAACATGCTCTAAGGCTGTGGGTTGGTATGTTATTCGGTGTTGCGTGTATTTTGCATGGCCCATCAAGCCATCCTTCCAGAATGGTTCTGCGCCTCGTAGTGGATTTGTATTTCTTTACTATTGGGCCGAGCATGCCACGAGGGTGCACCCTTTTCACTTGAACGAGGGGTTGAGTGTGGACTGATGGTTCCCAACAGGCTGCCTGAGTTTTCCAGGTACTTTCCATTGCGCTGTACTTCTGTACGATAGTTGCCAGGTCAGCAAACTGTAATATGCGACGGCGGTTGATGGCATTGAGGATTCCTTCGTCCATGCAATTGTTTCGGAATGCTGAGATTGCTTCCTTGTCGCGGCAATCTTTAATCTTGTCTTTGACAAGAAGGAATCTGGCCAAGAAGTGGTGGAACGTTTCCTGAGATAGCTGTTGTATGCTCATGAGAGCGCTTATATTTGGGTGGGTGGGTGGTTTCAAATCGGAACCCTGACCCAATTTTGGATCCGGAATCTGAAGGTCGTCCGAATTTAACAGATCGGGCTCCGGGATATCTACTGATTTCTTGGGCCCGCCGTCCGATTCTACGTTCAGAGGGCAGGATGCATCTCCTCGCAGGTGGGTGTCCGGTTCTTTGAGATTGGAGATCCGGACATAGTCCGTCCTTAATATGGAGGAAAAGTTGTCGTCTCGCTCCTCGACAACCGCTATATGGTGGGTGATCGGTGGAGATATGATTTCTCTCTGATCGGGTTTAAGCCCAATTCGATCATAGCCTGTAGCGACCCCCAGGGTGGCGATGCGGTCGAGGAGTTCGTTTAAAGATGAAAGCTCCGCTAGATCCATCTGCTTGGAGTGTCCGGAGTCGATACGAAGGGGATTTTCGATGACCCGGGAGGTCACCGTCGGCTCAACGGCCGAACGGGCGGTCATGGTAAAGCCGCCCAGCCGGAGGGTTTGGTCTGGGGCCAGTGCTCCTCTGGAGGTGATATTGTCCTTGAGAACAAGGCGAGCCATCGATCTTGTCTTCGACGTCATAGTGGAACTCTCAATGAAAGCACCAATGTCGGTGTCAAAACCGGCGGATCTCGGGTAGGGGGTCCCGAACTATGCGTCTAAGGATGATGGTAACAGGAGATA
The DNA here is from genome assembly GCF_018294505.1 of Triticum aestivum. Taxonomy (NCBI): domain Eukaryota; kingdom Viridiplantae; phylum Streptophyta; class Magnoliopsida; order Poales; family Poaceae; genus Triticum; species Triticum aestivum. Next base: position 479,292,971 of record NC_057814.1, on the reverse strand, counting down.
GGGGACACAATGTTTACCCAGGTTCGGGCCCTCTCTATGGAGGTAATACCCTACTTCCTGCTTGATTGATCTTGATGAATATGAGTATTACAAGAGTTGACCTACCACGAGATCGTAATGTCTAAACCCTAAAAGTCATGAGTATCTCCCCTCCGGACTAAGTCCTCCGGTTTATATAGACACCGGGAGGATCTAGGGTTACACAAGGTCGGTTACAAAGAAAGGAATCTACGTATTGTGTCGCCAAGCTTGCCTTCCACGCCAAGGAGAGTCCCATCCGGACACGGGTGCAGTCTTGGGTCTTCGTATCTTCGCCGCCCATCAGTCCGGCCCATGGCTAACAGGCCGGACACCCGAGGACCCCTTAGTCCAGGACTCCCTCAATGGCACGATCCATAGTGGTGGGTAACAGGAATCATTGTCGCAGCTTTCTAGTCCGGTTCCACACGATGGAGTCTCATCCAAGCTGAAGCGGCATAAATCAGGGATAGCGTGTCCCAGAATGTCATTCATCCGGCGGTGCGCACTAAAGACACAACCATGCTTCATGAATGGCAGGCCTTCGGTGTCATGCATGGAAGGTGGCATCCGCTTCACAATGGGGTAGCTGTCCCCAATGAAAAGCGAGTACTCTCCAAGAGTGTGCCTCGGCACCCATGTTGCATCACGGGGGTCGAACTTGGCGCCGTTCATCTAGTACACGCGGCATTTCAGATCTGGATACATGGTGACGTACACAGTCAATGTCCGTGCATAATAATGTTTTGCTCAAATATGGCGGTCAGTAATACTGTGCAGCAAATAGTACTACTCCGGTATAGAGGAAGTAAAATAACCAGCTTATTATATATAGCCACTCTTGGCTACATGGATGAGATAGTAAGACATGGAAAAAAATGGTGGCACCTAGTGGGTTCAAGTCTTCAAGGGCCTAGCTAGCTATACACGTCCTCCAAGGTAAAAAGTACTCCTGCTAGTACTATTAAGTAGTACAACAACGAAAGAGAAGGCGAGAGGGTTAAAAAAATATGATATTAAATGGAATACCTGGGTAGATGGTGACGAGCCAATCGTTGTAGATTGTGTGACCATGTTGCACATCAGTGGTACAATGGGTAACAACCGCTAAGATAGTTGATCCCAATGTGCCAAAGTCGGCTACAAGGTTCTAGGTTAGACCGAATCGCGGATGCAAATGCACATCCAGGATTGGTCATCTTATTTTGATCGGGGGATGACTGGTCCCTGCAAAATAATGGAGTACCGTTACGGGTGCAAATGATTGTTTGTGCATTTCGTTTGTAATCTCCCTGAAGGAAATATGCCCTAGAGGCAATAATAAAGTTGTTATTTATATTTCCTTATATCATGATAAATGTTTATTATTCATGCTAGAATTGTATTAGCTGGAAACTTAGTACATGTGTGAATATATAGACAAACAAAGTGTCCCTAGTATGCCTCTACTAGACTAGCTCGTTAATCAAAGATGGTTAAGTTTCCTAGCCATAGACATGTGTTGTCATTTGATGAACGGGATCATATCATTAGAGAATGATGTGATGGACAAGACCCATCTGTTAGCTTAGCACTATGATCTTTTGGTTTATTGCTATTGCTTTCTTCATGACTTATACATGTTCCTCTCACTATGAGATTATGCAACTCCCGAATACTGGAGGAACAACTTATGTGCTATCAAACATCACAACGTAACTGGGTGATTATAAAGATGCTCTATAGGTGTCTCCGAAGGTGTTTGTTGAGTTGGCATAGATCAAGATTAGGATTTCTCACTCCGTGTATCGGAGAGGTATCTCTGGGCCCTCTCGGTAATGCACATCACTATAAGCCTTGCAAGCAAAGTGACTAATGAGTTAGTAGTGCGATGATACATTACAGAACGAATAAAGAGACTTGCCGGTAACGAGATTGAACTAGGTATGATGATACCGACGATCGAATCTCGGGCAAGTAACATACCGATGACGAACGGAACAACGTATGTTGTTATGCGGTTTGACCGATAAAGATCTTCGTAGAACATGTAGGAGCCTATATGAGCATCTAGGTTCCCCTATTGGTTATTGACCGGAGATGTGTCTCAGTCATGTCTACATAGTTCTCGAACCCGTAGGGTCCGCGCGCTTAACGTACGATGACGATTTGTATTATGAGTTATGTGATTTGATGACCGAAGTTTGTTCGGAGTCCCGGATGAGATCACGGATATGACGAGGAGTCTCGAAATGGTCGAGAGGTAAAGATCGATATATTGGAAGGCTATATTCGGACATCGGAAAGGTTCCGAGTGATTCAGGTATTTTTTGAAGTACCGGAGAGTTACGGGAATTCGCTGGGGGAAGTAGTGGGCCTCAATGGGCCATACGGGAAAGGAGAGAAGGGCCTCAAGGGGTGGCTACGCGCCCCCCCCCCCCATGGGCTGGTCTGAATTGGACTAGTAGGGGGAGCCGCCCCCCTCCTTCCTTCTCCCCTCTTCCTCCTTCCCTTCCTTCTCCTAGTTGGAATAGGAAAGGGGGGGCGAATCCTACTTCGACCGGGAGTCCAAGTTGGACTCCACCTTTTGGTGCGCCCCCACTAGGGCCGGCCTCCTCTCCCCCCACCACCTTTATATACGTGGGAGGGGGGCACCCCAAAGACACACAAGGTAATCTTTAGCCGTGTGCGGTGCCCCCTGCACAGTTTTATACTTTCAGGCAAAAGTATAAACACAACCTTTATAATCCTAATAGCATTGTTTTTACAATTGGGTTACATGTAACTAGAACATGATACTCTTCGAGCACTGAGCCTCTATTAAACGAGCGCCTTCTAGGACTTCTTCAAAATAGTGCTCGGCTGATGCCTTGCCTACGGCCGGACTCTGGGTTGCAATAGCAGTGGCCTCCATCTCTGCCAAGTATGTCTTAACACGGGCAAGAGCCATCCGCGCACCCTCTATGCACGCCGACCTCTTTGCAGCGTCGATATGCGGCACAGCACCAAGGAATTATTGCACTATACCAAAATAACTATTCAGCCTTGGTCCTTCCGGCCAAAGATGATCGACAGCAGACCTCATGGCAAGCCCGGACAACCTATGGAGCTCAGCCCACTCAGCCATTTGCTCATTCAGCAGTAGCGGACGCGTTGGAGCACTAAACTGCGACCAGAACAACTTTTCCAATTCATGATTTTTTTGATATTTGAAAATTTTAGTCGCATCAGCAGCACTCGTTGCCAAGTCCACGTACGCATCTGCATCACTCCATAATTGATCCAGAGGAGCATACTTCGGTTCTCCGAACTTCGTCTGCAACAAAAAGTGCTTCCCAGCCGTGATATCTCCAGCTTGACGAAGCTCCTCCTTCGCCGCTCTGATTTTCGAGCGGGTCTCCTTGGCTGCTACCGTGACTTTCTCCAGGTCCGCCGCTTTCGCTTGATTGTCCTTTTCGAGAAGCTCATACCAGTCGGCGGCATCCTTCAGCTTAAAAGCCATGTTGGCTATTTTATCTTCGCTCTAGCGATGAGCAGCCTGTTCGGCTCTTAATTCTTCGACCGCCTTTAGGGCGGCCGCATCACTTCTCCTGGCTTGTTCCTTGGCTTGGGCAAGCTCCGCCCGAAGGGTCTCCACGGCGGCAGCTCCATCTACAGTCACAACATATTATAGATACTAGCATCATGCTCCTCTTAATATCTGTAAACCACCGGAGAATACATACCCTGTGCCTCGTCAAGCCGCTTGTTTACAAGCACGACGTCGGCATCTGCTGCATTAAGTTGCCGCTTCAGTTCGGCAAACTCACCAATCCGGCTAGCCACCGGACCCTCAGTAGCTTGCACATAAAAGTAGCATGATCATTACCTGGGACTATGATCCTCTGTTTGCCGCCTTTGGACAGCAACCAGAGTCTCAGGGGCTACTGTCTGCATAAGGGCACACCTAGCATGTGCGGTACCGTCAAGAAATATATATATATATATATATATATTACTTTGCGAACCTCGAAACCTCTTAGCAGGCTCATAAAAGCCTCATGCAACCCACTTTCGGCGGATGCAATCCTCTCAACCAGCGTACCCATTAAAGTACGATGCACCTCTGAGATAGTCGCTTGCTCCAGAAGTCCCATCAGTACGTCCGATTGTGCACCGGGCAGTCCCGGACTCTTTCTGTTGCTCTCCTTAGGAGCCGAATCCTCCGGACTTCGGGTGGCCGAAGGGTTACCTTCCGGCCTTGGCGGATCAGGAGAAATTCTCCGCAACGACACCTCAGGGTCATCCGCCTCATGAGGCGAGGAGACAGGGGGAGGCGTTTCGCTCTCCATCATCTCCGGAAGAAGATCCCCCGAAGACAAACTCTGTCAAGAAGGGCTACGATCCGAACCGCAAGACATACGTCTCGGTTATTGTCCTCAGAGATGAAGCAAGATATATTTACCAAAAGTACTCTTGTTCACTTACAGCTCGGTGGAGGGCTGATCCCCTTGTGGGCACTGTGTGGTAAGGATGCCCTCCGGGGCAGGACCCCCTGGCGAAGGTTTCTTCCCTCGTTTGGAAACCCTCATTTCCAAATCTTTAGAGGCGGTCCTCTTCCGTCCTTGGGGAGAGGGAATTTTAGATTCTTCTGCCCGGTTATCCTCCTTCGTGGAGACACTAATTCCCCCGGTTCGGATGAGTAATGTGTGAAGCCCGCTTTCGGCTTCCTTATTCCTCCCTTTATCTTCCTCTGATGGCACCTAGTGAGGTGCATACTCAAGCATCCTGGCTAGTACAGGGTCCAGTGAGCCTTCGGGAAGGGGAGCTGAACACCTGATCATCTTCGACTTTTTTATCCAGTCCTGGTCAAAGAGCGACTTTTCAGAATGATGTTGTGATAAATAAAAAGACAGCGTGTTCGGCCGCAGAATTACTTACCTGGGTATCTGGACGACTGCAGTTTAGACCCGCATCCTCGGTGGTGTCCGGACACTTTATTCGTGGTCCGAAGAACAACCCATACATCCCTTCGAGCGTCACGCCGAAGAATTGCTGAATAGTTCACGGTCCTTCCGGGTTGAACTCCCACATACGGAGAGGTCGACGTTGGCACGGCAGAACCCGACGAACTAGCATGACTTGCATTATCTTGACAAGGCTGACATCTCTCTCGAGGAGATCTTGGATGCGACTCTTCAGTATCGGCACGTCGTTAACTGGCCCCCAGTCCAACCCTTGTTGACCCACGACGCTAGTTGTGGTGGGGGGCCCGAACGGAAGGTGGGGGCAGCTGCCCACTTAGTGCTTCGGGGAGCCGTGATGTAAAACCACTCCCACTGCCATAAGTTGGACATCTCCGGGAAGGAACCCTCCGGCCATTGAGCATCGGCGCCTTTGCTTATTATGGTACCTCCGCACTCTGCGTATCGCCCATCGATCATCCTCGGCTTCACATTGAAGGTCTTGAGCCATAAGCCGAAGTGTGGGGTGACGCGGAGGAAGGCTTCGCACACGACGATGAACAATGAGATGTGAAGGATGGAATCCGGAACCAGATCATGGAAATCGAGCCCGTAGAAGAACATAAGCCCTCTAACAAAGGGATCAAGACTAAAGCCTAGCCCTCGGATGAGGTGGGAAACAAATACGACACTCTCGTTGGATTCGGGAGTAGGGATGACCTGCCCTGGAGCAGGCAGCCTGTGTGAGATTTTAGCGGTTAGATACCTGGCTTCTCTTAGCTTCTTGATGTCCTCCTCTGTGACAGAGGAGGACATCCATCGGCCTTGAAGGTTGGATCCGGACATGATTGAAGGTCCGAAGCGCTTAGCCGGAGCCTCTGGTGTTGGAATTCGAGGTGGGGGAAGGGAAGGATTGAGCGCGAGAAGAAAAGGACAGGCCTTGGCCCCTTTATAAAGGGGGTGAATACCGAGCGTCCTCTGTGTGGCCGTTTGGACCTTGCCTAAATCGAGGAGTCATGCCAACAGGCGCGATTGGGTTACCCACACCCGTATTGATGAGAATCCCGTGATAAGAGGGACACGATCTCTGCTTCGACAAGACGTGCCAATAAAACCGCCTCGCAAGACGTGCAGTGGCAGACTGGGAAAAACGGTTCGTCATGACCAGACCACGGCAGAACGTCACGCTATGAAAAGTTGTCAGCAGATTAAGATTTGTGAAAATATTATACTCTCTATGGTGGTATGTGGAATTTATTTTACAGAGCGGACACGATCCTTGTGTTCAAAATCTTCTATGGAGTATTCGGAGGAGGAGCCCGCCTTGCAATGCCGAAGACAATCTGCGCGCCGAACTCATCGTCATTGAAGCCTGGTTCAGGGGCTACTGAGGGAGTCCTAGATTAGGGGGTCCTCGGACAGCCGGACTATATACTTTAGCCAGACTGTTGGACTATGAAGATACAAGACTCAAGACTTCGTCCCGTGTCCGGATGGGACTCTCCTTTGCATGGAAGGCAAGCTTGGCAATACAGATATGTAGATATCCTCCCTTGTAACCGACTCTGTGTAACCCTAGCCCCCTCCGGTGTCTATATAAATCGGAGGGTTTAGTCCGTAGGACAAGAACAATAAAAATCATAGGCTAGCTTCTAGGGTTTAGCCTCTACGATCTCGTGGTAGATCAACTCTTGTAATGCTCATATCATCAAGATCAATCAAGCAGGAAGTAGGGTATTACCTCCATCGAGAGGGCCCAAACCTAGGTACACATTGTGTCCCCCGCCTCCTGTTACCATCCGCCTTAGACGCACAGTTCGGGATCCCCTACCCGAGATCCGCCGGTTTTGACACCGATACCCCCCTCCTTCCTTCTCCCCTCTTCCTCCTTCCCTTCCTTCTCTTAGTTGGAATAGGAAGGGGGCGAATCCTACTTGGACCGGGAGTCCAAGTAGGACTCCCCGTTTTGGCGCGCCCCCTCTAGGGCCGGCCTCCTCTTTCCTCCCTACTTTATATACCTGGGAGGGGGGCACCACAAAGACACACAAGTTGATCTTTAGCCGTGTGCGGTGCCCCCTCCATAGTTTTACACCTCGGTCATATCGTCGTAGTGCTTAGGCAAAACCCTGCGCTGGTAACTTCATCGTCACCGTCACCACGCCGTCGTGCTGACGAAACTCTCCCTTGGCCTCAACTGGATCAAGAGTTTGAGGGACGTCACCGAGTTGAACGTGTGGAGATCGCAGAGGTGCCGTGCGTTCGGTACTTGGATCGGTTGGATCACGAAGAGGTTCGACTACATCAACCGCGTTACTAAACGCTTCCGCTTTTGGTCTACGAGGGTACATGGACACACTCTCCCCGCTCGTTGCTATGCTTCTCCTAGATAGATCTTGCGTGATCGTAGGAAAATTTTGAAATTACAGCATTCCCCAACACTCCCGTACCGTAGGATGGCAACCAGATGAAACAAGTCCCCTGGCTTGTCACCGCGAAGATGCGGCCTAGATGGCGCACGGCGTCTTTGAACGTGTAGGGGTACAAATCTGCCGCGGCCAACATGCGCCATCCTCTGCCGTTACTGCCTCTTGCATTGATGGCAATCCTTATGTCGAAGACCGCGATGAGATAGTAATCGTCGTAGCCGCGTCGCTTTGTCGGCGGGTCCGCAATTGCTATCTTCTTCAATCTCATGTAGGCATCATCATACGTATTCAAGCCCAGCTAGTCCGGAAGGCCGATCCCAATGGTTGAGAAGGGGTCTACGGGAACGGCCGCACTGCTGTGGATGTTGTGAAAAATGATGGTGGTATCCGGCCGGAGGTATGCAAGCCAATCTTTGTTGGCACCGACCAAGACCTATATATATAAGACAGTGGGCAGCGGAGAAATTACGGGATGGAAATGGAATAACTAAGTACTACATGATCAAACTCCATGACTGACCTGCTCATCGGACAAAATCCGACTACCTCTCAACATCGGCAACTCTAGCGGAGTCAACGTGCAACCATGGCCAGGGAGCGGTGGACTGTTCGAAGGACTGTCCCATAGAAGAACCTTCTCCTTGAGGACGCATGGAAGACCAACAAGCATGGCCTTTTCCCAAGCCTGTTTAAGCACCGTCTTGAAAAAGTTGGTACAGGAAGCACCGAGTCTTGCGGCAGTGAGGACGTCGGAGCGGCGTGCGATTTCTCCCAGATGATCGTCGTCCACGGTCTCCCAGCCCCGACGAGGAGGAGAACCGCCTGGCGAATCCATGGGAGTAGCGACGAACTGCCTTCTCTTCGAGGGGAGGGGAACTGGCGAGGAGGAGATAAGAGTGTAGTAACCGCAGGGCCTCGTCCCTTCCAACTGTACCTCCTCGATCGTTCCTTAGAGAAGGGGTGAGGCTATTATTTACTACGTACTCGTACTGTAGTAGTACTAGTACTACTTTATCAACTAGTAGTCGATGTAGTACTGTACTTCTAGTATAGTGCACCAGTTTTGAACTCTTGAATCTCAGGGCCAAGGAGCTACAGTTGGAAGTGGAGGGTAGTACTATTCTCTAGAACCATCGCTGTACTATCAATGCAGGGAAAGTACACCTGCGTAGTGGGTACTGTCGGTGCTCTATTCAAGCGCGTAGCTAGCCTACTCAGCCGCTCCTCTCACGCACACACTAGCAGCCTATTTATCAGCGGCGGTTATAGCGGGGGAAGAACATTTGAGTTATTTCATACAGCGAGACTAGGCTTTTTGCTTCCATTTGTGGAGGTGTGATGGATCTCATCGAACTTTGTTAGTAGTTCCTTCTTTATGAATGAGATGAGGCAAAGCTTTTGCCTCCGTTTCAAAATAAAAAAAATCACGTCAAGAGGAATTTCTTTTATAGAGCCGATAATGGAGTGAAGTCCATGCGTGCAACGCCACAAGCTACAGAGTAGTAGAGTACTAGCACTTTACGTACAGAGCCATATTGCATATTTCCCAATGCCGCGCCAGGCTTTTCCGGCTCCTCGGGCTTAATTGGGAGGCGCTAGTTTAAATATGCTACTAGCTGATGAGGAAGCTGCAAGCGAGGTGTGGCTAGGGCGAGCACACGAGCCACGAGATGATGGGAAGGAAAACCCGTTCACGTGGCTCGGCTATCCAGTGCACCCAGATTGTGGTGCGACACGTCCGTTCGACTTCAAAACTCAAACTACATGTGTACAATATTGGCTTGCAGCGAAGTTACTATTTAAAAAAAGGCCACTCGTGCGTTCGACCGCGATCGAACCCACAAAACGAGGTATACACTCCCGCGACCACTAGTAGTACTCGTTGGAGTACAACGCAACCTAGAATCGCCATTTGTCGCTAGTAGTACATTGTTCCTTACAAGAAACCACTAATAATGCCAAGAAACCACTAATAATGCCAAGAAACTACTACCACTTGCATACGTGGCAGACTTAAGATAAGACTACCTTATCAACTATTGTACATGCCCTTACCAACCAGCCCTACCAAGAAACGACTACTCTAAAAAGTGCCATTATAGGCACGTTTCAACCCATGTCGCCCCTTAAGTCAATGCCTTCTATTCGACCGACAAGTTAGGCGTTATGACTTGTGGGACCTACATATCAGTCTGCACAAAAATCCTCGAGTGACCTCCTACCTCCGGCCCGTCCACCTAGTCATCCTCGGCCATGGCACGCAGCTACTGCCACCAGCAGAAGGCGAGGTCAAAACTGTAGGCAGTGCGGAGCCCATCTTGCGGCAGCCGGATGCCAGCTCTGTCCGGCGCTCGCGCCGCTAGCTAGCCAAGATAGCTCCGTCCAGCTGCTTGTCTGCAAGGCTTGCTAGCTAGATTGGCACGTCGGCAAGGCGGCTTGCTCGCGTGAGCCGTGCTAAGGCCAGCCATCTGGCTTGAGCGAAGGCCAGTGCGGCGGCTTGCTCGCGCGTGAGTCACGCTCGGGCCAGCCTGCCAACCCGTGCGGAGGCCAGCGCGGCGGCCAACTCCCTCATCACCGGCGGCACCGACGAACACGCATCAGTACTATTTGAACTAATGTTCAGGAAAATAATGATTTGAAGGGGAATATAACATGATAGAAGTTCAGATGTGGGTCCCTCGTGTCAACGGTCAAACAAAATGTGTTGGTCTAAGCTGCCTCGTCAGCACGAACGTGTGGGCCAACCCTGTCATAAACGGGTTTAAATGAGCCTAATCGGCACTAGGTAGTAGTTTTTGGCACGGATTAAGAAATTTTGGGTATGTTTTTGCTATTTTTTGTACAATAGTTTCTTCCTAGGGCTGGTTGAAAGTGGTAGTTTTTTGTTAAATACTCTACATATTGTAAGTAGGAGTGAAAGTTAAGCTTTAGAAGCCAATAAGCAAGGCTAGTTACATAGTGCCCATGTGTACGTGATTGAAAGTAAATATCAACCATGAGTGACTAATATCTTGATGGAAAACTCGAAACTATGGAAATACTAGCATTTTTTGGAATCGTTGGAAATACTAGCAATGTTCACGTGCGTTGCAACGGATCATAATTAGAATAATACTTATTCACAAACTAGATACAAAACACTCTAATTTTGATATACATATATCACTAGATATATATTATGTTACAATCAGAAAATATTCCTTGGGTTGTTTTGGTGAGGTGAGGGAGGGGTGTGGTTGGTTTTAAGATACTAATTATGGGTTTTCTGCAAATTGGTAGAGAAGTGGGATGTTGGTGAGAAAAGGCAACAACTTACCTCACAGTCGTTAGATGTAGATCTAATGGTCAGAAATGACGGAAGGCAGACACACCATCATCACCAACTTAGTATTCTATAGGAGTACTAGCAAGATGTCCGTGCATTGCACAGAACATCAAGATGCATTTTTTTTATAAAACACTTGTTGTGATTGACCTGTGCAGGAGTAATCCCATGTGTAAAAACTAATGATATCTCGAGAAAGAGGTGATAAGTTGAAGTGGAGTGGGGCGTGGTGGTGATTGGTGGTCGGACTGAGCGGAGGCAAGGGGATGGACGACGCCGGCAGCGGCCACCAGGCCAGTTTGTTCTAGAGGCTTCCTTTTTTAATTGCTCAACAATGAGGTTGTTGGAGATAAGGATGAACGAGGGAAGGCCTTGTGTGCAAATGTGGAGAGAGGTACGAGTATCTTTTACTTTAATTTCCATCCGCCAGATATAGATCGGACGGTCTATTGCAAGATGGCAAGCATACCATCATCACCAACTCGGTTTTTTTATAAGAGAAGAAATATAAGTATGGAGGTACAAACGTATTATCGATACTTGTTTCCGTAAACTAGGATCTACATTCTATTCAACAGCTCAGCATGTGGGGCCTTAGCACAATGACTTCTCGACTGTGTAAAACAAAGGTTTTCCCGTCGCCGATAAGGAGGGGGTGACGGCGGCGCGCTTTCGGCTTGCTCTAGTCCTAGTAGTCATAATAGGTGGTCTACGCACATGTAGATTTATTCTTTTTCACGTCTCGTGTTCACCATACTGCCACGACTGTCGATGAATAGACGGTAAGTTATTCACGGGGAAACCCTTGTTGAGCGTGTTTGCGAGAGAGAGAGAGACAGTGTGCATGTGTGATATGTCTAGAGACTGAGGCAATGATAAGAGATTCTTTGTGTCTATGTGTGTGGAGGATAGAGAGAGACGTGTACATGGGGCTTTGTGTTGTGTAACATGGAGACACATAGACATAATCAGAGAGTGAGTGTGTGAGATACACATGCGGACATGGGGAGAGATGGAGCCTTGTATTTCATAAAAATTGGGGGTTATATAATCCTTACGTAAGGGCCAGCCTATCCAACTTTTAGAATTTGGTGTGCATCTGAGCTAGAGAGGGGGGGATATATACATATCTATAGATGTAGAGAATATGCAAGGGTGTGTGTCTTAAAAGAAGGATCCAGATAGCTAGATGGGTGTTTGTGTGTGTCTTTGTGTGTTTGTGTGCGCATTTGTGTGTGAGAGGGAGTGTGTGTGTATGTGGAATAGAGAGACCACTAATGATGTAAACCTATTATAAGGGAAGGGGGAATGGTGTGACATGTGCGTCAAAGAGAGACAAAGGCATGTGTAGTAGCGGGATAGCATGGGTAAGGGCGGGGAGCAGACTATTTGGAAGAGACATCGAGTGTGTGTGGGAGAGGGGTGTGAGAGTGAGTGAGAGAGAGATAGAGAGCTAGCGACGGAGAGGGAGAGAGAGAGAGGAAAAGATGGGGGGAGAGGGGTCGTTTGTGTCCATAAGTGGCGTATAGATAGGGAGACAATGTTGATGTTGTTCGAAATTGGCCTATGTACGAAAACGCAAGGGAAGCGAGTCATCGTGTGTGTGATAGGGACTTCATGAGAGATCTAGAATAGATGGTGTAGAGAACAACGTGCGAGATTGAGAACGATGATACATTAGGGAGCTATGGAAAGAGTCACGGCATATATGTATACAGGGAAGGAGCTGGGGCGGGTCCGCATGTGGCAGAGATAGAAATAGGAGAGTGGTGCACAAGGAGACAAAGTGTGCTTGTTTGCAGTGGGGGTGGTGTGTGAGGTGAGTGTGCGAGAACCACATAACTAGGGAGATAGACGTTTGGGGGCGACGTTTTGTGTGTATGGGAAAGATACACTCTACATAGTGCGTGTGCTTGGGAAAGAGATATGCCGGGAGACCTGGAGAGTGGGGGAAGAGATGTGTGCATGCCCGAGAGACAAAGTGATAAGAGACCTATATTGGGGCCCGGACTTTAGAAGAGAGGGGGTGTTAATGTGCTCGTGTGTTCGTGTCTGGGGGAGAGAACGACATGTGTGGGGGGGTGACGGAGGGGGATGGGGGGAGTTGGCTTCAGATAATGAGTTAGGTGTCTATATTTGTGGGACTTTAGCGTAACTGAGATATATATGGTCAATAGTGTGTGCATTCATGGTTGATCAATTTGTTTCACAGTTTGGACTATGAGATAATGATACTTTTGAACATGTGTGATATACCTTGAAGTACCAGAATTACAAACCCTAAGATTGGAATTTTGGAATTCGACTCCATCATTAGCTTTTGAAATTCATTTAAACGGAGGTACATTTTTTAAGCCGTGATTTCATGATTTCAAATTCATATAACAAACCTAGAGATATACACATACGGGCATGTTCAAACTTTATAATCATCCACTTTATTCATACACTGTCGGATTACGGGTTCCGGCAAACCCTTGAGGTTCGAACACTAGGGTGCGCATGAAGATCTCTCTCTCCCTAGCTCGCTCTCGCAACGATCTCAAGGCCTAGCTCGACGAACCCAAAGAACAAGAGACACGAGGGTTTATACTGGTTCGGGCCACCGTTGTGGTGTAATACCTACTCCAGTGTGGTGTGGTGGATTGCCTTGCAGGCTAAGGATGAACAAGTACAAAATATGAACAGCCTCCTGAGGAGAGGTGTTCTTGAACTCGGTGAGCTGGTGAGTGTGAGGATGGTCTCAATGATCCGTCCCCTTCTATGGTGGTGGCTAGTCCTATTTATAGAGGCCCTGGTAATCTTCCCAAATGTTAGGCGGGAAGGGATCCCACAACGGCCAAGTTTGAAGGAGGACAACCAGTACAAGCTATCCGGACAAAAGGTGGTCTTCGCCTGCCAAAGGCTCTGGTGGTGACGCTGTCGTGGGCTCCGCGATGACCTCCGTCCTGCCGTCCTACTGGTCTTGGTCTCGTTGCACCGATATAGAAACCTTTGCCTGCTGCCTCAGGACTCCTCGCCTGCGCCTGCCTCTTTAGCACCAAAGAGGCAACTAGTACTCTGCGCCCGCTAGCACCCGCCTGCCCTTCATCGTCACGGCTCATGTCACGCACCTTGCGAGGTGCCCCTTGCATAGATATCTCCGCTCCTTGGGAGCCAGCCAAGTGAGGCCGCCACCGAGGAGGTCTTGTGTCGTCCGCCTCGTGAGTTTTGGCCCCTCGCGAGGGTCTTGAGTGGTTGCTGATGAAGATGGGCCGCGCCAGGCTATTGCTGGAGCCGCGCTCTGGGCCAAGGCAAGTCTGGGTACCCCCGTTCCCAGGGCGCCGACAGTAGCCCCGGGCTCAAGGCGCGCTCATACTTGGCTTCGAGCCGAAGCCAAAGGGCAAGTGCGGAGCGCTGCGGGCCCCAATAGCCTGCGGCCTTGATTGACGCGTGGTAGTTAATGGGACGTGGGCGCCTCCACTTCCCCAAGCAGCCTCGATTTCCGCCTGGCTAGGCAGCCACTGTCGTCTACACAGCTCCGCCTCCATCACAGGCAACGCGCTCCGTAGCTCCCTCATCTTTCGGAAGACTGCGGATCCCTTCCCCCGGTCCGATCAGACACCAACTCTCCCCGCCACCATGGCGCCAAGCCGGAAGAAGAAGGGGAAGAAGGAGTCCCGCGCCTCGGCCCCCACGCTGCCGATCTTCGAGCCCGCCATCGAGCAGTCGGTTGTGCTCAACCAGGAAGCGATGGACAAGGTGCGCCCAGCGCTCGCCGCCGATTCCAATGAGTGGGGAGCGACGCTGGCTTGGCCTACTTCCTGCGTTGCAATGGACATGACAGCCACCGAGGTCCCCATCCATCTTCACGCCCTCTGGGCTGGTCTGATCCCTCCCTTCTCCGATTTCTTCAATGCGGTGCTCTCGCATTATCAGATCAACGCACTGCACCTCGATCCCCAATCCATCATCCTCCTTGCTGTCTTCGCCTTCGTTTGCGAGGCCATGGTGGGCATTGCTCCTTCCGTGGCCTTGCTTCGCCACTTCTTCTCGCTGCATCTAACTGATGCTCTCTAGCGCTCGGGGTGTGTATCCCTTCAGGCTGTTGCAGCGACAGCCGGCTCGGGGATCGATTTCGAGCTTTCGTCGGTCGTCGGAGATTTCGGAGGCGGTGGGCGTTTGTGGATGTTGGTGTGCGCAGCCCCCTGCTGCTGCTCCCGCGGATTCCGGCTGCCCCAAGCTCCGGCTGGGGGCACGCGAAGCTCACCGACCGGCGGCTTGCCCATGTCTGGCACCGGCTGCCCAGGCTGAAGGGCCTCGGGGTGACGGTGGCTATGGTGGTGAAGGAGTTCATCCGGTGCCGCATTGCTCCGCTCCAACGCCACTCCCGGCCGATGTGGACCTTCTCTGGCTACGGGGACCACATGTGGCTCTAGGTGCCGGCCCTTCCTCCTGAGGCGCAGCGCACTGTGCTTGAGCTCCTGACGGGCGACCCGATGCCAGCCAACCTGTCGGAGGAGGGCTGCCTTTTGTACTGCTGCTCGAACAAGGTGAAGTTTGTGAAGCAGATGCCCCCTTTCGACGAATGGGGATTGCGCCCGGTTGGCCTTGAAGGGCCTCGTGAGAGTCCTGTCTTCGTGCCCCCTACCCGCCGCCAGCGCGGTGCTCGTCCCAGAAGTGGGCGCAGGGGGGCGGTCGCTATCGAACGATGGCGGCGCTGCTGCTGAAGAACCGGCGTCGCGTGGGGCTCCTGAAGTGTCATCCCCTGAGGCCCGAGATAGCCATCCTAAGGAAGCGGCTGGGGGGACGACGCAGTCCGATACTCCTGAGGCTGAAGCCTCCGAGGCCCCGGTGAGTCGCCACAAGGCGGAGACCGAGGACTCCACGCAGCCCAGCGCCCCTGAGGTCGCCTCCTCAGGAGCCACACCAGCCGTGTCCGGCATTGGTGACTGCACCAAGGGCTTCGGCCGGTTCCGACCGAACTTCAAAGCGCTCCGCAAGAGGAAGGGGTCTCCAAGCTGCAGCAGCGACGCCTTCCGGCCATTGAAGTAGAGGAAGTACATCGCTATTGACTAGTGAGTACCTTATCTTTGTAATTTCTTGAGCGCCGCTTCTCCTCCTAACCGCAGCTCCTTAGAGTCCCTTCCTCCAGGGTGATGAAGTCTCCCGAGAAGCAACCTCTGCCTGCTTCGGGCCCTCCACTGAGCTTGAGCGCCTCATGTCGGCCTACCGCGTGTGGCGCGAGACCTGCCGGGGAGGTGGACACGCCGGCCTGGCATCTTGATCCCGCGCTCTTGTCGTCCCTCCTTCGTGGTCCTGCCTGGGGTGCAGAGAGTGTGCCGAGGGCTCCACCACTGGTCCTTGCCCGTGGCTGGGCAACCTCGGCCCTGGCCTCACCTTCGAGCGACGCGGCCCCGCCCCATCGGGCCTCCACCGAGGCCCAAGGGCGGCCGGAAAGGCGCCGGCCTCCAGCCCCCCACCGGGAGCGGGCGAGGCACTTCGAACTCCTCCAACGACCCTTGGCGCGGGGGACGGACCTGGCCGCGTGTTCAAGCTTGCGCACGAGCACGACACCGTCCGTCCTGAGCTATTCCGGGAGGCGATGGGCGCGCTAAGCCGGCTCGAGGAAGAGCTTATGGATTTTGACGCCCGCCTTGAAATCGAAGGCCTTCAGCTAGTAGACGAATGGCATCAACTGAAGGTGGCCATCAACCTCGGGCGTCTCCAGCGTGAGCACGCCAATGCGAAGGCCGAGGCATCCCTTGCAACCTCGCGCGAGGCTAGCGCCCAAGCCTTGGAGGAGGCCCGGGAGGCTGACCACCGCCGCAAGGTCACGGAGAAGCACAGGCAGGAGCTCCAGGCACTGAACGCCTCCCTAGAACAGCAGGTTGAGGCGTGCAGAGCTGCCTTGGCACTGATGAAGAGGGCGCCTTCCGAAGAGGAGGAGATCTTGAGGCGCGAGGAGGCGCTGATGCTGGAGGCCACAGAACGCAACCTCGAGCTTGAACGGCTAGAGACAAGGGAGCGCCAGGTTGCCCAGGCGCAAGACGCCGTAAATGTGCGCGAGGCCAGGATCCAAGAGGAAGTTGACCGTCGGGCAGCGGAGGCTCGTGCAGATCTTGTCAACAGGTACGAACTGAAGCTGAAGCTCTGGGGGCCGAAGCTGAGGGCAGAACCGCCGCCATCAGGTCAAGGCTGGCTGAAGCGCATCAATGCGAGAAGGCCGCCGCGGCTGCCCTAATCTCCGTGCAGGCCGAGTTGGCCTCCGCCCGTGCTGAACTGCTCCCGCTTCAGCGGCGGGTTACTGCTGTCGAGTCCCTTGCACAGCAGAGCAGGGAGGAGGCGCTCCACCGGCAGACGTTACAGCGCGAGCACGCCCCCATGCTTCAGGACCTTAGGGTGAGGGCCAACCGGGCGCTGGGCGTCATCTGCGAAGAGCGCGCCCCTCATCCCCATGTGGAAGACTATGCCGGCCATCTCCACTTCTTCACCGATGTCGTGACGCGCCTGGAGGACCGGGCCGAGAGGGCTCGCGAGCTTGTTGAAGAAAAGAGTCGAGGCCTCCTTGGGCGCGCGTTTTCCCGTGTCTTCAGTCATCTTCAGAACACCGATCCCCACTTCGACTTCAACACCGCCATCGCCCCAGTGCCCGGAGCTATCCGGGACAACCTGGCGCGCTGGGTGGACGATAATGTGGATGCTCTGGTCAGGACCTTCGCTTCCGAGGACGATACGGTGGTGGTCGTGGCGGATGAGGGCGGCGCGGTTGATGATGGTGGAGACGACCCAGCGACAGCGCCAGCAGCGTGTCCGGGAGTGATTCAAAAGATGCTGCGAGCGACATGTCCGATTGAACCCATGCTCCTTTGCTTTAAACCTGCACGCAAAAGCTTGGGCACGACCCCTCAAGGTGTAAGAGCATTTTAGGGAGGGGGAGCCACTAATGTAATCAGACTACTGTTTTATTCCTCAAGCTAGATTTGAAACACGCTGTTGCGGGCCCACAAGCTCTTCCATGAGCTTGCTGCTGTAACTTACCTCGGTCCAGGCAAGCCTCGAACTGGTCTTGTAGTCACCGATGTGCATTTCTCTCGAGGGGAGCCCCTCGCGAGCTCACGAGGTTTTGGGCTTCTGAGGAGCCTGCTAGTCCGCCCGAGAGGACATCGCGAGAAGCGAGCACCAGATCATGGCAGGATGTGCGCGTAGCGCGCACATTCCCAGGCCCAGCCCCCGCTCGCGAGGTGCTCGCAGGGGGGGAGGTAGCAGGAGTGAGCCTGAAAACAAGGTACGGAACCAGAAAACTCAAGGAATCAACACGAACAAGAAAAGACGCCCCCCGCACTTGCCAATGAAAATTCGACTTCAAATTCAAATCCAAAAGGCGGCAAATTGAGCAACAGGAAAGGAGTTGAAAGCAAATGGCCGCGTCCGGCACCTAGCTAGTCTTCTTGTCTTCCCACCAGCGCGGAGCTAAGTGCTTTCACTGGCTGTGAGCATAGTCATTGTGGGACAGTGTCGACGGCCAGCACGGAGCATGGTGCTTCCACCAGGACGTGGGCGGGAGCCCCCGAGGCTCGAGGGCAGCTCTCCGGAGACTCCGGGGTGCGTACAGCCCCACTCATTATTACGGGAGAATTTCATGGTCGGAGACCTTCACAGGAGTGAGCCATGCTTCATATCGCCAAACGAGGGCCCCGCCCTACGCCACCCTCGACCACCGTTGGGGCGTTCGGAAACCAGGACAGTGCTAAGGGGCAAAGGGGACGCTAGCGGCGCCCTCGGCGACCACGGGCCCTCTGCCGGGGGGAGGGCTCGCCGGCGCCTCCCTGGCAGAGAACCTACCTCCGGGCGATGCCTTGCTCTATGTGACACGAGGGAGGGCCTAGCTCCAGGCCCCTCCCGTGTAGCCCCCAATGCACTACCCTTGGTTGGAGCGGGGATGCCGCGCTGGGGTCGCCGTCCATCGCTGCAGCCTGGTCCACCTGCGACCCATGGTTAGCGTAAGCCTGTTCCTGAGATATCAGTGGTACCCTACGGATGTCGTCGTTGGCGGGGTCGGCGAGGCTCCTGGGTGGCTCGCGGAAGGCCTCAACTTCCAGCATCTCTTCTTCCTAGCTCGTCTCGAGAAACGAGTAGGGGCCATCCTCCGGCGTGTACTCCCGATCCACCATGCGGGGCACATAGGCTTCCGGACTCGCCGCTCTGGAACCCCCACCGAGGCGCCCTGCGCCCCGCGCCGCCGGGTCCAGCGCGTCCCCCTGGTGGCCGTAGGATGGCACCCCATCATGGCCGCACGGGGCTACGCCCGTACCTGCGCCACCCTGGGGAAGCGCAGGCGTGGCTGGATGTACGGCACCGTCGGCCGTGTCTACGTCGATGAACCCTCGTGGTGCGCAAGGGAGCATGCGGGCGCGACGAGGCCTGCCGTGCGATCTGGCCACAACTTGAGATGTAGGTAAGGAGCAGAAAGGCGGTGTACCCCTGGATGCAGCGTCTAGCAGCTCAGCGACATGCTCCAGCATCGCATCGCGGCCGCTCTCCGCCAGCCGGCACCGTAGCAGCTCCCGTGCCACTACCAGCGCTGCTCGCATGTTCGCTTGTTCCCGTCGGGTGTGTGGCGCCGTCGCCGCTGCGTAGCTTGTGGATCTCATGGCGGCCCGCGCGCTTCGCGGTGTGAGGGTGGAAGGCATCGTTCTGCGTGAGGGAGTCCTAGACTAAGGGGTCCTCGGGCGTCCGACCTGTTAGCCATGGGCCGGACTGATGGCTGTGAAGATGCGAAGACCGAAGACTGCACTCGTGTCCGGATGGGACTCTCCTTGGCGTGGAAGGCAAGCTTGGCGGCCGAATATGTAGATTCCTTTCTTTGTAACCGGTCTTGTGTAACCTTAGATCCTCCCGGTGTTTATATAAACCGGAGCACTTAGTCCAGAAACAGAGATACTCATTACCATAGTCATATAGGCTAGACTTTTAGGGTTTAGCCACTACGATCTCGTGGTAGATCAACTCTTGTAATACTCATATTCATCAAGATCAATCAAGCAGGAAGTAAGGTATTACCTCCATAGAGAGGGCCCGAACCTGGGTAAACATCGTGTCCCGTGTCTCCTGTTACCATCGACCTTAGACGCACAGTTCGGGACCCCCTGCCCGAGATCCGCCGGTTTTGACACCGACATTGGTGCTTTCATTGAGAGTTCCGCTGTGCCGTAGGCGAAAGGTTCGATGGCCCCTTCAATTGTCGATAGTGACGCTATCCAAGGAGAAACCTTCCTCCCCGGACAGATCTTCGTGTTTGGCAGCTTCGTACTACGGGCCAACTCGTTTGGCCACCTGGAGCAGATCAATAGCTACGCCCCTGGCCATCAGATCTGATTTGGGAGTTTGAACTACGTTGCGGACATCCGTGGAGATTTGATCTTCGCTGGATTCGAGACCGCGGCGACCGCTCCCGGTCACCTTGACGAACATGACCTAAATCTGTCGTCAGACCGCATCTAGGAGATAGCTCCTGTGACCACTCCGGCCTTAGATCCAGAGCATACTGCGGCATCCAAGAATTGGAGGTTCAACCCTACCACGGAAGCCGCAGATTCCCCGGCGTTGGAGCCGCATATGGACTTAACCTCACGGAATACTCGTGTTACCGGAACTCCGGACTCTTCTCCGAGTACAAGTTCCGAACCATGTGAATCCGCAGATATCGAACTTGATCGCTTATGGATCTTCGAGTTCAGCACCGCAGACATCTTCCAGCACTCGCCGCTGGGCGATGTGCTAAACTCATTAAAGAGCCTGTTCTTGGCGGGGGACTCGCAACCGAACTATGTCCGGTCTGAACTAGGGGCTGAAGATCGAGAATTTTACTTCCCACCTGCCACCCACTTCATAGCCACCGTCGACGACTTAACCGACGTGCTGGATTACGGCTCCGAAGACATCGACGGTATGGACGACGATGCCGACGGGGAGCAAGGCCAAGATCCGCCATTCACCGGACGTTGGATGGCCACTCCCTCATACGACGTATACATGGTAGATACGCCCAGAAATAATAGCGGCGATGAGAAGGAAAACCCAGTGAAGGAGAACCCTCCTAAGACACAACCAAAGCGCCGGCGTCAACGGCGCCGCTCTAAATCATGCCGCAGCAGAGACAACAATGCCGGCACAGGAAATGACAACACTCCGGATGATGCCGAAGACACAGAGGAGCCCGAGGAACAAACTGCCGAACAAGACCATCGGGAAGAGGGGCAATTCCGCCCCGATGAACAGGCCACGGAGGAAAACTCGGAGGACGGTAGTTACCATCCGCTCTCCGAGGAGGAGGTGAGCCTCGGCAACCAAGACTTCATCGTGCCTGAGGAACCTCTCGAGCAGGAGCGCTTTAAGCTTCAGCTAATAGTCACTGCGAGGAGCCTGAAAAAGAAGCAGCAGCAGCTTCAAGCTGTTCAAGACCTGCTCAATGACAGATGGACCGATGTCCTGGCAGCCGAAGAATACGGCCTTAAACGACCAGCCAAAAGTTACCCGAAGCACAAATTTCTACCTCAGTTCGATGATGAGGCGCCAGAACCCGCACCAGCATCACGCAATGTGGTCGATCGGCCACCATGCGGCCGGGATAAAACGCCAACCCGAGCCGAAAAACGGATAGTCGCACCTCGCCGTAAAGGCAGGGATAAGACAGCTTGAGGCTATACATATGACCTTCGCCAAGACCTGGACAGTAGAGCAGGACATACAAGATCGCGAGGACGTGCCTTAACACGCGACGACAGCTACCTATTTGGACGTGACAAACCTAGTCACGCTCGAGCCGATAACAATAGACGGACTCCATCGGAGCTACGTCGCGACGCGGCTCGATATAGAGGCGCCGCACACCCTCTTTGCTTCACTGACGAAGTAATGGACCATGAATTCCCCGAAGGGTTCAAACCCATCAATATCGAATCATACGACGGGACAACCGATCCCGCGGTATGGATCGAGGATTTTATTCTCCACATTCACATGGCCCGCGGAGACGACCTCCATGCTATCAAATACCTCCCACTAAAACTCAAAGGGCCAGCTCGGCACTGGTTAAACAGCCTGCCTAAGAATTCCATCGGGAGCTGGGAGGACCTGGACGAAATCTTTCTCGACAACTTCCAAGGTACATATGTCCGGCCGCCAGACGCCGATGACTTAAGTCACGTAGTTCAATAGCCCGGGGAGTCAGCCAGGAAATTCTGGACTAGGTTCCTAACTAAAAAGAACCAGATCGTCGACTGTCCGGACGTAGAAGCCCTAGCGGCCTTTAAACAGAGCATCCACGATGAATGGCTCGCCCGCCACCTCGGCCAAGAAAAGCCGAAATCTATGGTCGCCCTCACAGCCCTCATGACCCGCTTCTGTGTGGTGAGGACAGCTGGCTGGCCTGTAGTAAAAATACGGCCAGCAAGGCAGGCCCCTCCGAGGCCAAAAACATCAACAGCAAGCTCCAACGCAGCAGACACAAACGCCGAAGCAACGACGATAACACCAAGGAAACTGTTGTAAACGCTGGATTTAGCGGCTCCATGTCCGGTCAGCGGAAAAAGCTGTATCAAAGAAACAATCAAGGACCATCTAGCATGGACCGCATACTTGACCGTCCGTGCCAAATCGATGGCACCCCGCACAAACCAGCCAATCATACCAACAGAGATTGCTGGGTTTTTAAGCAAGCCGGCAAGTTAAACACCGAGAATAAGGAAAAGGGATCGCAGAGCGAGGACGATGACGAGGAGCCCCTGCAGCCAACCACAGGGGGACAGAAGAAGTTTCCCCCTCAAGTAAAAACGGTGAACATGATATACGCTACACACATCCCCAAAAGGGAGCGCAAGCACGCACTAAGAGACGTTTATGCGATAGAGCCAGTCGCCCCAAAATTCAACCCATGGTTATCATGCCCGATCACCTTTGATCTTCGGGATCATCCGAACAGTATCCGGCACGGCGGATCAGCCGCACTAGTCCTAGACCCAATCATCGATGGATTCCATCTAACGCGAGTCCTCATGGACAGTGGCAGCAGCCTCAATCTGCTCTATCAGGACACAATATGCAAAATAGGCATTAACCCATCGCAGACCAAACCCACAAGGACTACCTTTAAAGGAGTCATACCAGGTGTAGAGGCCCACTGTACGGTCCTAATCACACTAGAGGTTGTCTTCGGATCTCCGGATAACTTCCGAAGCGAGGAGTTAATCTTCGATATCGTCCCCTTTCGCAGTGGCTATCACGCACTGCTCGGACGAACCACATTTGCTCGATTCAATGCAGTACCTCACTACGCTTATCTCAAGCTCAAGATGCCCGGACCACGTGGCGTCATAACAATCAATGGAAACACGGAATGCTCCCTCTATACCAGGAGCACACAACGGCCTTAGCAGCAGAAATACAGCGCAGCCTTTTCCAGCAGAACTTTAGTTCAGCAGTCAAGCCCCCGGACACCATTAAAAGAGTCCGGATTATTCTGCAGCAGGACAGCCCGGCTCGTCAAGAGCTCAATTAGAAATTTGGCCTCCGTCCCAGTACCGGTCAAACAGCGGCATTCGTACCGCGCGTACATAACTACGCACTCAAAATCCCGTGGATATTGACGGAGGCATAGCTAGCTCGCGATCCACAGTGCGGCTCGACCGACCCTCGGATTTGTACACCTTCACTTTTCCTTTTTATTTCCGGTTTTCTTTTTTCGAGGTTTCTTCTGACAACCTGTCTGTCGGACACACCCAGGAGGCAAGGAACTTTGGCGTACAAGGGAATCCCCAGGTGGTCTCTGCTAACGATTGCTATACCAGTTTTACATACCCGCACGCAGCTCGCTCTTGGTCATGGCATGTTAAATAGCCTTACTTGCTTATCGCATTACTTGTACAAGTACGCCTCGACGTATTAATCACATTACAAATGGTAAATAGATGGTAGTGATACGTCTCCAACGTATCTATAATTTTTTATTGTTCCATGCAATTATATTATCCATCTTGGATGTTTATGGGCTTTATTAAACACTTTTATATTATTTTTGGGACTAACCTATTGACCCAGAGCCCAGTGCCAGTTCCTGTTTTTCCCTTGTTTTAGTCTTTCGAAGAAAAGGGATATCAAACGGAGTCGAAACGGAATGAAACCTTCTGGAGAAGTTATTTTTGGAAAGAAAGCAACCCGGGAGACTTGGAGTCCACGTCAAGAAAGCAACGAGGAAGGCACGAGGCAGGGGGTGGGCGCGCCCTCCACCCTCGTGGGCCCCTCGTGGCTCCCCTGACGTACTTATTTCGCCTATATATATCCATATACCCTAAAACGATCGGGGAACAGAATAGATCGGGAGTTCCGCCGCCGCAAGCGTGTGTAGCCACCAAAAACCTCTCGGGAGCCTGTTCCGGCACCCTGTCGGAGGGGGGAACCCTCACCGGTGGCCATCCTCATCATCCCAGCGCTCTCCATGACGAGGAGGGGGTAGTTCACCCTCGGGGCTGAGGGTATGTACCAGTAGCTATGTGTTTGATCTCTCTCTCTCTCGTGTTCTTGAGGTGATACGATCTTGATGTATCGCGAGCTTTGCTATTATAGTTGGATCTTATGATGTTTCTCCCCCTCTACTCTCTTGTAATGGATTGAGTTTTCCCTTTGAAGTTGTCTTATCAGATTGAGTCTTTAATGATTTGAGAACACATGATGTATGTCTTGCGTGGGATAACCGTGGTGACAATGGGTTATTCTATTGATTCAATTGATGTATGTTTTGGTGATCAACTTGCGGGTTCCGCCCATGAACCTATGCATAGGGGTTGGCACACGTTTTCGTCTTGACTCTCCGGTAGAAACTTTGGGGCACTCTTTGAGGTTCTATGTGTTGGTTGAATAGATGAATCTGAGATTGTGTGATGCATATCGTATAATCTAACCCACGGATACTTGAGGTGACATTGGAGTATCTAGGTGACATTAGGGTTTTTGTTGATTTGTGTCTTAAGGTGTTATTCTAGTACGAACTCTAGGGCTGTTTGTGAGACTTATAGGAATAGCCCAACAGATTGGTTGGAAAGAATAACTTTGAGGTGGTTTCGTACCCTACCATAATCTCTTCATTTGTTCTCCGCTATTAGTGACTTTGGAGTGACTCTTTGTTGCATGTTGAGGGATAGTTATATGATCCAATTATGTTATTATTGTTGAGAGAACTTGCACTAGTGAAAGTATGAACCCTAGGCCTTGTTTCAACGCATTGAAATACCGTTTACGCTCACTTTTATCATTAGTTACCTTGCTGTTTTTATATTTTCAGATTACAAAAACCTATATCTACCATCCATATTGGACTTGTATCACCATCTCTTCGCCAAACTAGTGCACCTATACAATTTACCATTGTATTGGGTGTGTTGGGGACACAAGAGACTCTTTGTTATTTGGTTGCAGGGTTGTTTGAGAGAGACCATCTTCATCCTACGCCTCCCACGGATTGATGAACCTTAGGCCATCCACTTGAGGGAAATTTGCTACTGTCCTACAAACATCTGCACTTGGAGGCCCAACAACGTCTACAAGAAGAAGGTTGTGTAGTAGACATCAAGCTCTTTTCTGTCGCCGTTGCCGGGAGGTGAGTGCTTGAAGGTATATCTTTAGATCTTGCAATCGAATCTTTTAGTTTCTTGTTTTAGCACCAGTTTAGTTTATAAAAGAAAACTACAAAAAATATGGAATTAAGGGTGCCTCATATGCTTCATCTTTTTAATGTCTTTCGTGAAAATGATGGGAAGGAAAATTGTGCTCAAGTACTAGAATAAGAATTACATAGAATGCTTGGCATAAAATATGTGAATGATGAGCATGATTGCAATGTTGTTAGTATGAATTCTTTGAATACCCATGATGCTAATGATATGCAAAGCCACAAGCTTGGGGAAGCTATGTTTGATGAAGATGATATTTTTTGTCCCCCAAGCTTTGATGAGCAAATTTACTATGATGAAAGCATGCCTCATATCTATGATGATTATTGTGATGACACGTATGCTTTAAAGAATAATGATAACCTTGAAACTTGTCATCTTGATCTTAATTTTCAATCACATGATAGTTATTTTGTTGAGTTTGCTCCCACTATTGTTGATGAGATTAAATTTGCTTATGTGGAGAGTAGTAAATTTTCTATGCTTGTAGATCATGAATAGAATGCTTTATGTGATGGTTATATTTTTTAATTCATTCATGATGCTACTGAAAATTATTATGAGGGAGGAACATATGCTTGTAGAAATTGCAATAATATCAAGTTTCCTCTCTATGTGCTTAAAGTTTTGAAGTTATGCTTGTTTTACCTTCCTATGCAAGTTGATTCTTGTTCCCATAAGTTGTTTGCTCACAAAATCCCTATGCATAGGAAGTGGGTTAGACTTAAATGTGCTAGTCATATTCTTCATGATGCTCCCTTTATGTTTCAATTCTTATCTTTTATGTGAGCATCATTGAAATCATCATGCCTAGCTAGGGGCGTTAAACGATAGCGCTTGTTGGGTGGCAACCCAATTTTTTTTAGTTTCTTGCTTTTTGGTTCGGTTTAGTAATAAATAAATCATCTAGCCTCTGGTTAGATGTGGTTTTATGTTTTAATTAGTGTTTGTGCCAAGTAAGACCTATAGGATCTTCTTGGATGATAGTTATTTGATCTTGCTGAAAATTCCAGAAACTTTCTGTTCACGAAAACAATTGTTTAAAATCACCAGAACGTGATAAAATACTGATTCCAATTGCAGCAGATCAATAATCAAATTATCTAGGCCGTCCTATTTTGGTAGAATTTTTTGAGTTCCAGAAGTTTGCGTTAGTTACAGATTACTACAGACTGTTCTGTTTTGACAGATTCTGTTTTTCGTGTGTTGTTTGCTTATTTTGATGAATCTATGGCTAGTAAAATAGTTTATAAACCATAGAGAAGTTGGAATACATTAGGTTTAACACCAATATAAATAAAGAATGAGTTCATTACAGTACCTTGAAGTGGTGTTTTGTCTTCTTTCGCTAACGGAGCTTACGAGTTTTCTGTTAAGTTTTGTGTTGTGAAGTTTTCAAGTTTTGGGTAAGGATTCGATGGACTATGGAATAAGGAGTGGCAAGAGCCTAAGCTTGGGGATGCCCAAGGCACCCCAAGGTAATATTCAAGGACAACCAAAAGCCTAAGCTTGGGGATGCCCCGGATGACATCCCCTCTTTCGTCTTCGTTCATCGGTAACTTTACTTGGAGCTATATTTTTGTTCACCACATGATATGTGTTTTGCTTGGAGCGTCAATTTATTTTATTTTGTTTTTCTTGCTGTTTGAATAAAATATAAAGATCTGAAATTCTTGAATGAGAGAGAGTCCTCACATAGCTACATAATTATTTAACTACTCATTGATCTTCACTTATATCTTTTAGAGTAGTTTGTTGTTTGCTCTAGTGCTTCACTTATATCTTTTAGAGCACAATGGTGGTTTTATTTTGAAGAAATAGAGAACTCTCATGCTTCACTTATATTATTTTGAGAGTCTTAAATAGCATGGTAATTTTCTTAATCCTAATATGCTAGGTATTCAAGAATAGTAAAAACTTTCTTATGAGTGTGTTGAATACTAAGAGAAGTTTGATGCTTGATGATTGTTTTGAGATATGAAGGTAGTAATATTAGAATCATGCTAGTTGGGTAGTTGTGAATTTGAGAAATACTTGTGTTAAAGTTTGTGATTCCCATAGCATGCACGTATGGTGAACCGTTATGTGATGAAGTTGGAGCATGATTTATTTATTGATTGTCTTCCTTATGAGTGGCGGTCGGGGACGAGCGATGGTCTTTTCCTACCAATCTATCCCCCTAGGAGCATGCGCGTAATACTTTGCTTTGATAACTTGTAGATTTTTGCAATAAGTATATGAGTTCTTTATGACTAATGTTGAGTCCATGGATTATACGCACTCTCTTCCTTCCACCATTCCTAGCCTCTCTAATACCGCGCACTTTTCGCCAGTATCATACACCCACCATATATCTTCCTCAAAACAGCCACCATACCTACATATCATGGCATTTCCATAGCCATTCCGAGATATATTGCCATGCAACTTACCACCGTTCCGTTTATTATGACACACTCCATAATTGTCATATTGCTTTGCATGATCATGTCGTTGGCATTGTATTTGTGGCAAAGCCACCGTTCATAATTCTTTAATACATGTCACTCTTGATTCATTGCATATCCCGGTACACCGCCGGAGGCATTCACATAGAGTCATATTTTGTTCTAAGTATTGAGTTGTAATTGTTGAGTTGTAAGAAAATAAAAGTGTGATGATCATCATTTTTAGAGCATTGTCCCAAGTGAGCAAAGGATGATGGAGACTATGATTCCCCCACAAGTCGGGATGAGACTCCGGACTAAATAAAAAAAAGAGGCCATAAAAAGAAAGAGAAAAGGCCCAAATAAAAAAATGAGAGAAAAAGAGAGAAGGGACAATGTTACTATCCTTTTACCACATTTGTCCTTCAAAGTAGCACCATGATCTTCATGGTAGAGAGTCTCCTATGATATCACTTTCATATACTAGTGGGAATTTTTTGTTATAGAACTTGGCTTGTATATTCCAATGATGGGCTTCCTCAAAATGCCCTAGGTCTTCGTGAGCAACCGAGTTGGATGCACACCCAATTAGTTTCTTTTGTTGAGCTTTCATATACTTATAGCTCTAGTGCATCCGTTGCATGGCAATTCCTACTCACTCACATTGATATCTATTGATGGGCATCTCCATAGCCCGTTGATACGCCTAGTTGATGTGAGACTATCTTCTCCTTTTTGTCTTCTCCACAACCACCATTCTATTCCACATATAGTGTTATGTCCATGGCTCACGCTCATGTATTGCGTGAGTATTGAAAAAGTTTGAAAATGTTAAAAGCATGAAACAATTGCTTGGCTTGTCATCGGGGTTGTGCATGATTTAAATATTTTGTGTGGTGAAGATAGAGCATAGCCAGACTATATGATTTTGTAGGGATAACTTTCTTTGGCCATGTTATTTTGAGAAGACATAATTGCTTAGTTAGTATGTTGAAGTATTATTATTCTTATGTCAATATGAACTTTTATCTTGAATCTTTCGGATCTGAATATTCATACCACAATTAAGAAGAATTACATTGAAATTATGCCAAGTAGCATTCGACATCAAAAAATTTGTTTTTATCATTTACCTACTCGAGGATGAGCAGGA
Organism: Triticum aestivum; assembly: GCF_018294505.1. Taxonomy (NCBI): domain Eukaryota; kingdom Viridiplantae; phylum Streptophyta; class Magnoliopsida; order Poales; family Poaceae; genus Triticum; species Triticum aestivum. The sequence continues at coordinate 479,263,996 of NC_057814.1, read as the reverse complement.
ATTAAGCTTGGGGATGCTGATACGTCTCCAACGTATCTATAATTTTTGATTGTTCCATGCTATTATATTATCCATCTTGGATGTTTATGGGCTTTATTAAACACTTTTATATTATTTTTGGGACTAACCTATTGATCCAGAGCCCAGTGCCAGTTCCTGTTTTTTCCCTTGTTTTGGTGTTTCGAAGAAAAGGAATATCAAACGGAGTCGAAACGGAATGAAACCTTCTGGAGAAGTGTCACATCCCTAGCTCCTGGCAATGCACTAGGCTAGATTCATGTGTGCATCATGTTTAAATTTTGCCTAAACTTGAAATGGGGATGTTCAAACCCTAGCACCAAATGAAATCCAACTAGGATCACAATGAAATATTTTCAATGATCCCAAAATGCCTTTGGAAATGTTCATCATTTCTGATAAAGGTAAAAACCTCTGCCAAAATGATAAACATATTTCTAGGTCATTTCTGGATTTTTGAATTAACTCATATTGTATTTGAATTGGGGCATTTAAATCCTATAAATATTTTAAATGCTCTAATAATTCTGAAACTAGTTGAGGGCTGTTCTGAATAATTTCAACAGTGCCCACAAATATTATCAGGATTTTTGGAAATGCTCTGGCATTTTAATAAAGCCAAAACAATTGCAGAAAATAGAAAACAGAATTACAAAAGGAGAGAGAGAGATTTACCTGGGCTTACCTGGCCGGCCCAGTGGACAGCCCAGCCCACTGGCCTGGTGCCAGTCATCCCGAACCTCTGCCAGTAGGCAGAGGAGGGAGACAGCGCACGCGCGCCCGTGCGCCACCTCCTGCTTCGCGCTGGCGAGCTCTCCCTTTCCCCCTCGCCCCACGGAGACGCCCTGAGACCTCTCTCCCCTCCCCCCTCACTCGCTGCTCTCTCTCCCCTCCTCTGTTCCTCTCCCCGCAGCACACCCGAGCGCGCTCGTCGCCGCCGCTCGCTGTCACCGCGGCCACCGTCCACCACTCGCCTCGCTGACGCGTCCGGAAGAACCGCAACACTGCCCACGTCCCCTCCGCCGACTCACGCCTCGCCAGAAGCCCTGCTCCATCGTCACTGCATGGTCTTCAACCTCTCGGTCGCCAAGATCGTCGGCGACCTCCCGTCGTCACCAGCCCCTCCCCGAGCTCGACGAGGCTACCGCTGCAACCGCCGTGAGCTCCCAAACCAAACCCCCCTTTCCTCTGACCCGTTTGCACGCTGTAGCCGCGTCCCGTCTGTGACCGAACGCGCCGTCGCTTGCGCTCGCCGCCGATGACGCTCCGGCGACCAAATGGTCTGCCCGGTGCGTCCAACCCACTCACCGCATCACGTAGGCCACCGCTAGCGCCTCAGCTCGCTTGGTCGCACACCGCAACGCTGCCCGCACCCACACCCGAACTCCGGCGGCCGCAACCGAGCTCGCTGCCGTCGACTCCGGCCACCCAAGGCCCAACCATGGCCACCAACGGACGCGCCGTTGCGCCAGCTACCCGTAGAGCCCAACGGCGCCTCGAACGGTGCCCCGTAGAGGAAACCCGAGGCACAAGAGCGCCGCTGACCTCGTCGGCGGCTAACCGCCGGCATGTTAGGCCTGTTGACCAGGGGTTTGACCTCCCCTGGGTCATTGACATGTGGGGCCAGCCCCTGCTAATTTCCTACTTTAGGTTTAACTAAAATAGGATTAGCCCCTGTGACACTGACATGCGGGCCCCACCGTCCAGGTTTGACCTGGACCGCCCAGTTGACCTACTGACGTCACTGTGACATAATGCTGACGCTATAAACCATTTTCTGGATTTATTCTTATTCAGGAAATTCCAGAAAATCCTATAAACTTCTAAAAATCATAGAAAATAATCTATAGCTCAGAATGAAAAGATTTATATATGAAAAACGATCAGAAAAATCCAATCTATCCATCTGTACCATTTTCATGCATGTTAGAACAATTTATGGCTGCTGTTTAGGACAAATCATGTAAATGGCATTTGAATTTCCACATATGGAGTTTGAATTTGAATCTTGGATTCAAACCAACTTCATTTAACCTGTTGCTAGTTGCATTAGCCCAAATCACAGCATACTGCCATGTCATGATCATGCATCATATTGTGCATTGCATTGATCGTGTTTCTTCTCTGTTTGCCGGTGTTGTCCCCTCTCAGTAGACGTTGCTTCGACGATGCGATCGATGACACCGATGAAGAGCTATACTATCTTCGGAAGTGTCAGGCAAGCAAAACCCCCTTGTTCATTCCGATACAATCCCACTCTCTCGCTCCTGCTCTCTTTTACTGCATTAGGACAACAACGATTCATCTGTTACTTGCTGCGGTAGCTGAACCCCTTTATCTCTGCATGACCTGTCATTGCCACAGTAAATAGATGAAACCCACTAGCATGAGTAGGAGTTGTTTGAGCCCTGATGTGCCTACTCATTCATGCTTGTTTGTCATGCCTGCTATTGCTTAGAGTTGTGTCAGGTCTGATTCATCGGGAATGAATTGGAAATTTCTGAACATGTCCTACTGTGTGAGAGCTAAGTGTGTGAACACGATTTGGTAAAGGTAGCAGTGAGAGGCCATGTAGGAGTACATGGTGGGTTGTCTCATTGAAACCGTCCTCAGGAACTGAGTTCTGTGTTTGTGATCCATGAACAGTTACTACCACACATTGGGCTCCGGGCGCTCCAAGCTCTCTCGACTTATTAATCAACCTGATCTCTGTCCAGGAGTTGCAACTAGTTTCTGGTGTTTGTAGGTAGTGTTAGTAGTCTACCAAGTGGCACCCGGTACAGGTGGGCTTGGGACAGACTAGGCACACCTGGCCTGGTGTACCGAGTGGCACCCGGATGGTGGGCTCGGGAACCCTGCACACATCGTTTGGGGTCGTGAGCGACACCCCGGCCGGATCTCCTTGCGGATGGAACCCGAAGAGGCGATAAACCTGGACGAGAGACTTGTGTGGTTAGTCAGGTCGTGGCCGACTCCCTCACCAGGCTTCCTCTTGAAGGTTGCCGAGGTACACGACGTGTACATGGTGGTAAGTGGCGAGAGCGTGTGTGACGAAGTACACCCCTGCAGGGTTAACATCATCTATTCGAATAGCCGTGTCCGCGGTAAAGGACTTCTGGGTTGCCTATAACAGTTCATAGACAAGTGAAAGTGGATACTCTAAAATGTGCAAGATAAGCGTGAGTGCTATGGATGGCGTTCTCATAGGGAGACGGGAGCGGATCCATAGTGGTGTATTGATATGGTGAATATGTGGACTCGTGTGCGCCACCTCAAAAGGGTTACTTGCAGTCGTAGTTCAGGATAGCCACCGAGTCAAAGCTGGCTTGCTGCAGTTAAACTCCACCACCCCCTTTGTTGATACCGATGCATATGTAGATAGTCTTGATGTAAGTCTTGCTGGGTACATTTGTACTCACGTTTTCTTATTTTATGTTTTGCAGAGAGACGCCAGTCTCGCTAGTAGTTCCGTGTGGACTTCGACGTTTAGCTTGATACCTCAGCTACGATCTTGTGCCCTCGGCAGGATCTAGTAGATAGTCAGGCTTCGCCGCCTTTTCCATTTGTAGATGTCTGTACTCAGACATGTTAAGCTTCCGCATGTGCTTTGACTTGTATACTCTGAATGTTGGGTCATGAGACCCATGTTTGTAATATCTGGCTCTTCGGAGCCTAATGATTAAATACTCTGAGTCGTAGAGTCTTGTTGTGATGCCATGTTGTATTTGCACATATCGAGCATATTGTGTGTATGATTGAAATGCTTGGTATGTGTGGGATCCGACAACCTAGTTGTTTATCCTTGGTAGCCTCTCTTATGGGGAAATGTAGTCTTGTGCTTCCATGAGCCATAGTAGTCCGCTACAGCCCGGTTCACCGGAGTCCTGCTAGCCCAGCACTACTGCTCCGGAACACTTGACTGGCCGGCATGTGATTAACTTCGTTCCTGTGTCTGTCCCTTCGGGGAAATGTCACGCGGTGACATCCGGAGTCCTGCCTAGCCTGCTACAGCCCGGGTTCCCGGAGTCCTATTAGCCCAGAGCTACAGCCCGGATTCGCACGCTGCTGACCCACATGCTCGATGTTGATTCATGTATGCCTGTCCCCGTAAGTTAGTGCCACTTTGGGTTCACGACTAGTCATGTCGGCCCGGGTTCTCTGTCATATGGATGCTAGCAACACTATCATATACGTGAGCCAAAAGGCGCAAACGGTCCCGGGCCATGGTAAGGCGACACCCGTGGGAATACCGTGCGTGAGGCCACAAAGTGATATGAGGCGTTACCGGCTAGATCGATGTGACTTGGAATCGAGGTCCTGACAAGAAGTTATTTTTGGAAAGAAAGCAACCCGGGAGACTTGGAGTCCACGTCAAGAAAGCAACAAGGAAGGCACGAGGCAGGGGCGCGCCCACCCCCTGGGTGCGCCCTCCACCCTCGTGGGCCCCTCGTGGCTCCCCTGACGTACTTCTTTCGCCTATATATATCCATATACCCTAAAATGGCCGGGGAACAGAATGGATCAGAAGTTCCGCCGCCGCAAGCCTTTGTAGCCACCAAAAACCTCTCGGGAGCCCGTTCTGGCACCCTGCCGGAGGGGGGAACCCTCACCGGTGGCCATCTTCACCATCCCGGCGCTCTCCATGACGAGGAGGGAGTAGTTCACCCTCGGGGCTGAGGGTATGTACCAGTAGCTATGTGTTTGATCTCTCCCTCTCTTGTTTTCTTGAGGTGATACGATCTTGATGTATCGCGAGCTTTGCTATTATAGTTGGATCTTATGATGTTTCTCCCCCTCTACTCTCTTGTATTGGATTGAGTTTTCCCTTTGAAGTTGTCTTATCAGATTGAGTCTTTAATGATTTGAGAACACTTGATGTATGTCTTGCGTGGGATAACCGTGGTGACAATGCGTTATTCTATTGATTCACTTGATGTATGTTTTGGTGATCAAATTGCGGGTTCCGCCCATGAACCTATGCATAGGGGTTGGCACACATTTTCGTCTTCACTCTCCGGTAGAAACTTTGGGGCACTCTTTGAGGTTCTATGTGTTGGTTGAATAGATGAATCTGAGATTGTGTGATGCATATCGTATAATCATACCCACGGATACTTGAGGTGACATTGGAGTATCTAGGTGACATTAGGGTTTTGGTTGATTTGTGTCTTAAGGTTTTATTCTAGTATGAACTCTAGGGCTGTTTGTGACACTTATAGGAATAGCCCAACGGATTGGTTGGAAAGAATAACTTTGAGGTGGTTTCGTACCCTACCATAATCTCTTCGTTTGTTCTCCGCTATTAGTGACTTTGGAGTGACTCTTTGTTGCATGTTGAGGGATAGTTATATGATCCAATTATGTTATTATTGTTGAGAGAACTTGCACTAGTGAAAGTATGAACCCTAGGCCTTGTTTCAACGCATTCCAATACCGTTTACGCTCACTTTTATCATTAGTTACCTTGCTGTTTTTATATTTTCAGATTACAAAAACCTATATCTACCATTCATATTGCACTTGTATCACCATCTCTTCGCCGAACTAGTGCACCTATACAATTTACCATTGTATTGGTTGTGTTGGGGACACAAGAGACTCTTTGTTATCTGGTTGCAGGGTTGTTTGAGAGAGACCATCTTCATCCTATGCCTCCCACATATTGATAAACCTTAGGTCATCCACTTGAGGGAAATTTGCTACTGTCCTACAAACCTCTGCACTTGGAGAACCAACAACATCTACAAGAAGAAGGTTGTGTAGTAGACATCAGGTAGCGTCAGCTTATTATTTAGTTTCCCCTTTTTCCTTACCTTTGTATCTAGTAATCATTGCATATGTACGCTCTGGTTCATTTTACTTCACCAGGGGCTTTCGCACCCCGCAGTACGGCAATAAAGTCCGAACACCTTTTTCAGGGCAGTTCGGCACCTCGAACTTATAGCATTATATTCATCGGCTCCGAATCATGTCTTTCATCAATAGTTGGGTTGCCCGGCTCCTGTGCTTACTACCTTACATTCCGCTATATCAGTAAAGGGAGAACTACTGCGATTGTGTCCCGGTTCTTCTGGACGAGCGCCTCAGTAGAGAAAGCCGAAAACTAACTGTCATGATGCAGCGCGAGCTGGTCAGCTGTTTGAGAGGTTTCAAATCCTTAGAGATTTTTTCCGCTTTATGCGAGGAATCGGTTTCTTATCCGATAAGGCGCATGTAACGCCCCAAGTTCGGCCTTCCGAATACCAGGGGCTTCGCCCAAAATTTCATTCTCAAACTCTATGGCTAAGTGAGGGCGATAAAGGCCGTATAGGCTGATTGCCTTGTTCGTTGCACTAAACACCTCCTTTAAGGACAAGAATATGGAGTAAAGAGTGTTTAGATTTATCCCGAACACCCCTATATTATCGACGTGGGGGAAGAAGCCGACGCCTGGCCAACCCTCAGATTTCATAAATGGTCGCACAGGAGGTAAAATTTTAAAATCACAAGCATTATATTACATAACATCATTGTTCCATACTACAGGGAAGGATAATACGAGTGTTTTCATGGGAATATAACATCCTTCGTACATTGCTCCGCCACAAGGCGGAATCCCTCCAGGACACCATCAAAATATAACTCGGGTCGGCGGTGCTCCTTGCCCTCAGGCGGTCCCTCGGTCATTAGCTTCTTGGCATCCATCTTCGCCCAGTGCGTCTTAACGCGGGCAAAGGCCATCCGTTCACCTTCGATACAGACCGACTGCTTTATAACCTCCAGCCATGGGCAAGCATCAACAAGCTGCTTCACAAGTCCGAAGTAGCTGCTGGGTATCGGCGCGGCAGGCCACAATCGGACTATCAGCTCCTTCATGGCTAGCTCGGCTGCCTTGTGCAGCTCGACCAGCTATTTCAGCTAGTCGCTGAAGGACACCCGATGTTCTGGCCCAAGATATTGAGACCAGAACAGCTTCTCCGTCGAACTCCCTTCTTTGGCTCGATAGAAATCAGCAGCATTTGATACGCTCGCGGAAAATCCGCAAACGCCCCTGGAGAGCTCCATATTCGGGTAAGTAAAAGGAACACTTCCTTCACAGATTTGCTTTGCATAATGAAAGCCTTACCCACCGCGATCTTCTTGGCCGCTTGGATTTCCTGAAGGGCGCTCCGGGCCTCGGCCTGAGCCTCTTGTGCGCTCCGGCGGGCGTTCGCAAGTTCGGACGCGTGCGTCTTAGAATCACGCTCCAGAGACTCATACTTCTTGACGGCGTCCTGGAGCTCCTTCTGGACCTCGCCGACCCGGGCCTCGTGCTTCTCGCGCGCGGCGCGCTTCTTGGCCGCTTTGTCCTCGGCCTCGGCTAACGCCTTCTTGAGGGCCGCCACCTCGGTCGTGGCCCCTAACAAAGTTCACGATGTTTTAGTCAACACAAAACATTCGTCCTTCCTAAAGTATACGCGCAGGTTACTGCATACCTGGGCTGTCCTCCAGCTGCTTCTTTACGAGGCTGAGCTCTTCGTTGGCCTGCTCCAGGTTCCGCTTTAGGCCGGAGACCTCCGCAGTATGAGCTGCAGCAGCCAGCAGTGACGCCTGCTTATTCACAAAGACATCTCATGTTAGACTCCTGCAAAAATTGTTTTGTTCCCAGGTTCGGCTTTTTTCCGAACACCGAACAGAGCATCAGGGGCTACTATCCACACTGTGATATTATTCCTACGATTATTACCTCAAAGCCTGTTAAAAGGCTAGTGCAGACATAGGTCAGTCCGCTTTTGGCGGACTGAACCTTTTCGATCACCGTACCCATGAGGACACGGTGTTCATCCACAATGGAGGCGCCTCGCAGCGCCTCCAGCAGATTATCCGGTGCCTCCGGTTGGACAGATGTCACCAGCGGAACAGGCACACCCCCTCCTTTCGAGAAAGGCTGTTCGCTGGACTCCGGAGCCATGTAGGTCTCCGAAATGGTATCCGGCTGAGGGCCGAATGGAACTCAGCCCCCATCACTAGTCCCCTTGGGGGCTTTTTCCCCCATGTGTCCGGCGGCCGAGGAGTTATCTTGGGACGCCACCCTGACGATCTCCGGAGCCTCCCCCTGGTCTGGGAAGGTCATTTGGGGCACCACCTTGTCATCACCCTTGGGCGAGACAGAGTGAGCGGGCGGCGGAGACATGCTAGTCATCTCCTTTGAGTCCAGCGAACCCTCTATCGAGGATCGCGGGGAGCCGTCGCGGGCCGGACTGCAATGGCATAATTTAAACATATTAAACCGGAAAGGCCAGGTATTTGGAGGTGCATAGGGTTTTTGGCACTTACGAGGCGGCCCGAGTCTTGGTCTGGGGCATTCGCTCCGGACTGCTATCGACATCCCATGTGGAATTATCTGCAAGGGAGCCCTTCCCCCTCTTGGCGCCTTCGCCTCCAGATTCGTGGAGGCCCCCCTTTTTCTCCTTCCCCCCTCAGGGGGAGAGCCGCCTTCTTCCTCCTCCTTGCTGTCATCTTCGGCGGCCGAAGAGTCAGTCTCGTCTTCGGACGACATGTCCGAAGCACCCTTTCCGCGAAGGCCACTCCTGGTCCCTTTGGCCGTCTTCTTGGCCTTCTTCTCCAGCACATCATAAGGCGCCGGAAACAGCATCTTTGTCAGGAGTGGGGTCTCCTCGTCTTCGAGTAGCGGGGCTGGACAATTAATCCGCCCTGCTATGTCGGTCCAGGCCTAAAAGAAATTGATAGGAAGGCTTAGGCTCCTCCCTCAAAATATGCCGGTAAAGGCTATACCTTGAAAACATGAAAGAGCTTACCGAATTAGCCTGGCGCTTTAAGCTAAGCCCACGATCCTCGGTCGTGGGCGGTGGTGTCTCGCCGGCCTTGAATAGCACTTTCCAGATGTCTTCGTGCGTCGTGCCGAAGAGCTCTAGCAGCGTCTGGTGCTTGGCCGGATCGAACTCCCACAAATAGCAGGTCCGGCGTTGGCATGGAAGGATCCGGCGAATGAGCATAACCTGGATCACATTGACAAGTTTGATCTTCTTGGTTATCATGTTCTGGATGCACGTCTGGAACCCAGTCAGCTCGTTCGAAGATCCCTCGGTCAGGCCCTTCTCTTGCCAGGAGGTGAGCCGCATCGGAACTCCGGATCGGAATTCGGGGGCTGCCGCCCAGTTGGTATCACGCGGCTCGGTGATGTAGAACCACCCCGATTGCCACCCCTTCACCGTCTCCACAAAGGAGCCTTCGAGCCAGGTGACATTGGGCATCTTGCCCACCATGGCACCTCCGCACTCTTCTTGCTTGCCGCTCACCACCTTCGGCTTCACGTTGAAGGTCTTCAGCCACAGGTCGAAGTGAGGAGGGATGCGGAGAAAGGCCTTGCATACGACTATAAATGCTGAGATGTTAAGAATGAAGTTGGGGGCTAGATCATGGAAGTCCAGCCCGTAGTAAAACATCAGTCCGCGGACAAATGGGTGGAGAGGGAATCCCAGCCCGCGGACGAAATGCGCAAGGAACACCACCCTCTCGTGAGGCTCGCGGGAAGGGATGATCTGTCGCTCGGCCGGGAGTCGGTGAACGACCTCCTTGGCCGGGTATCCGGCCTCTCGGAGCTCCTCGATATCTCTCTTCTTAACGGAGGAGGCCATCCACTTTCCCCCAGATCCGGATCCGGACATGGTTGGAGTGCTTTCTCGGGCGGAGAAGGCTAGAGCTTGGGCGCTAGAGCTCAAGATTGGAAGGGCGGAGGAAGAGAGAAGGCGTGGGAAAAGAAGGGGGAATCCTTATCCCCTTATAAAGGCAGTGAATATTGAATGCCTCCCCACGCGCCTCAAAACTCGCCTATTCCCAAGGACTGTGTAAATGGTACGGTTGGGTTACTCACGCCCGTATTGATGAGAATCCCGCAATAAGGGGACACGATCTCTCTTTGACAAGACGTGCCAATGGCAGCCGCGTCTCAAAACGTGGAGCAGCACACGAAAAACGGTTCGAAATTATGACTGGACAGGTGTGATGTCATGTTACAAAAAAATTGTTAGCGGATTGGACTCATGCGAAATTATCTCCTCTCTGCGATTGTGTGCGGTGTGTGTATTACAGGTCCCGACACGTTGATACATCCGAAGACAATCCTGGAGTTCCGAAAGGGGAACCCGCCTTGCAATGCCGAAGAAAAATCTGCGCGCCGGACTCCTCGTCATTGAAGCCAGGTTCAGGGGCTACTGAGGGAGTCCTGGACTAAGGGGTCCTCGGGCATCCGGCCTGTTATCCATGGGCCGGACTGATGGGCTGTGAAGATGCGAAGACCGAAGACTGCACTCGTGTCCGGATGGGACTCTCCTTCACGTGGAAGGCAAGCTTGGCGGCCGAATATGTAGATTCCTTTCTTTGTAACCGACCTTGTGTAACCCTAGATCCTCCCGGTGTCTATATAAACCGGAGGACTTAGTCCGAAAACAGAGATACTCATTACAATAGTCATATAGGCTAGATTTCTAGGGTTTAGCCACTACGATCTCGTGGTAGATCAACTCTTGTAATACTCATATTCATCAAGATCAATCAAGCAGGAAGTAGGGTATTACCTCCATAGAGAGGCCCAAACCTGGCTAAACATCGTGTCCCTTGTCTCCTCTTACCATCGACCTTAGACGCACAGTTCGGGACCCCCTACCTGAGATCCGCCGGTTTTGACACCGACACCGCGCCGCCCGCGTGCTGCGGCATTCGGCGGTGTGCGGGCCGCCTGGAGTGCAGAGTTGAGGTCTCCTTGGACGAACGGTGCCGCCCTCACGGGCCAAGCACCCCAATGGTCGGTGTTGGTCCTTGGGTCGCCAGACATAAGAACCATGGGGTGTTGGTGGGTGAGTTGACGGAAGAGAGGCTGGCGGAGGAGCGAAGCTTCGGCGCACCCCTACCTGGCGTGCCAAATGTCAGATTACGGGTTCCGGCAAACCCTTGAGGTTCGAACACTGAGGTCCGCACGAAGATCTCTCTCTCCCTAGCTCGCTCTCGCAACGATCTCAAGGCCTAGCTCGACGAACCCAAAGAACAAGATACACGAGGGTTTATACTAGTTCGGGCCACCGTTGTGGGGTAATACCCTACTCCAGTGTGGTGTGGTGGATTGCCTTGCAGGCTAAGGATGAACAAGTACAAGGTATGAGCAGCCTCCTGAGGAGACATGTTCTTGAGCTCGGTGAGCTGGTGAGTGTAAGGATGGTCTCAATGGTCCGTCCCCTTCTATGGTGGTGGCTAGTCCTATTTATAGAGGCCCTGGTCCTCTTCCCAAATGTTAGGAGGGAAGGGATCCCACAACGGTGAAGTTTGAAGGGGGACAACCAGTACAAGCTATCCTGAGAAAAGGTGGTCTTCGCCTGCCAAAGGCTCTGGTGGTGACACCGCCGTGGGCTCCGCGATGACCTCCATCCTGCCGTCCTGCTGGTCTTGGTCTCGTTGCACCGATATGGACACCATTGCCTGATGCCTCGGGACTCCTCGCCTGCGCCTGCCTCTTTAGCACAAAAGAGGCAACTGGTACTCTGCGCCCGCTGGCGCCCGCCTGGCCTTGATCGTCACGGCTCACATCACGCGCACCTCGCGAAGTGCCCCTTGCATAGATATCTCCGCTCCTCGGGAGCTAGGCTAGTGAGGCCACCCCCGAGGAGTTCTTGTGTCGTCCGACTCGCGAGGCTTGGCCCCTCGTGAGGGTCTTGAAATAATTCCAAAGCTTAGGTGTTGAAATACGAATCTGATATGATGCTCCTATTACTAAAACAGAGAACGTTTAATTGGTCACCTAATGTTCATATATTCATTTCAAAAAGCATGTGCACCACCCACTGGTCCAGCTAGTTCAACTTTCCTGATTTTACTCTTGATGCTTAGGGTTTTCCCCTTTTATCTACTCTACCATGATCTGCGTAGGTGCTTTCTGTCGTACTAGCATTATTCCACCCTTCAATCTAAACAACACAACACTCAAAATTCCAAAGATTAGTTGTTCAAATATGATTGTGATATGATACTGATATTAGTTAACAGACACATTTAATTGGTTAGCTAAAGGTCCCACTTGAGTTTCCAAATGCATGTCACGACATATAGAGAGACAGCATAATTGCATTTCTTTGTCACTTGTTGACTGTACTTTCTTGTCCATACCAAATCTTAGTTGTTATTTGAAAGCAAACATCGGTTGCTAACTACCCTTTGCGCGGTGCAGCTTCAGATCTGCCATCCCACTGCCACAGTCAACACTATACTCATCATGCTTATGGTTTCCCCATTTTCTGATGACCACGATCAGCCTACGTGGTTCGTGTCGTAATAGCACTCCTCCACCCATCGAGCTAAACAAGCTTAGTTGTACAAATTCAAATATGATATTATGCTGATATTAGTAAAACTGAGAGATGTTTAATTGGTCAGCTAAATGTTTCTACTTTAGTTTCGAAATGCATGTGAGCCACATATGGAGAGACCGGAAGGAATACTATTTCTCTGTGCGCTCTGGTTCATCATGGGTGGGCAACCGACATTGTATAGAAAGACTTGTAATATCTTCAATCTGGCTGCTCTTCTGCTCTTCTTTAAGATGATCCTCTTCTCTTCTTTAATACGTATGTGCGTTGTTGGGAAGAGTAGTAGAGACATTTGCAGTCGACTGGTCAGTTCGAGTTGTTCTCCCTTCGTATATTTTGAATCTGTCAGGTCAGGTCGACTTGTTCTTCTTTACTATATGTTGAAGCTATCATCTGCGAAGTATCATCACTTATGGAGCTCTCATATTTTGAGTAGTAGGCCACATTATATTAATGCACACACCAAATTACAGCATGCATGGCATCTCTCAGAAGAATTGCAGAGATAGCACAAAGGGGTTTACAGGGAGGCAGTATTGGATTAGAATCACTTCTGCATTACAAAGATAGTCTCACTTGTTTTTATGTTTTCATGCATGTCAGGTATTGAACATTATCAAAATGAATATGAGAATGGGCGCACGAGAGGAATATTGCAGAACAATCCACTGGCTAACAAACTTGGCATGGTGGAGGATGGCCTATCTTATTCACCCATCAAGGTGCTTGCTCTAACTTGGCAAGGTTGTATTGGTCGCACATATTTTGCATCTGACCTCTTGCATTACTTCTACTTTGTTACACCATCTGCTTAGTTTAAGCATCATATATCAGTATATGCCATACCTATCCATTTTCTGTACCTATTCCATGTGTCGTCATGTCTACAGTCATTCTATCTCAACACTGAAGAATAAGATGTCTATCCTTACTCTTGCATTAAATAGAATAATATTAAAGGGAGCCACGTCTGGCTGAGGCGAGCAGCAAGCGGGGGAGAGTATTTTGAAGTAATTTGGTTCGCTCCTATTATTACTAACCAGGGCGAAAATAGATAATGAGCATGAGATAACAATTCCATGTTGATCTGAATCAATCCATATACTCCCATCTTTAATAATATTCCTGCTAAAAGCATGGAGGGTCCCACTCCAGTATTTGCTTTGATTCATGCAGCTACTATGGTCACTGCTCGCGAAAAGTCTAATTATTCAATAAATTAGAATGATTGATACGAGTGGATTTCCTATTACGATGGATGGAAGAAAGAATGGATAGTCCAATAGCGGCTTCAGCAGCCGCAAGGGCTATAACAAAAATTGCGAAAATGATGGACAAATCATGGGTGTCGGTGGTCTAGACTAGTGGATAAAAGAGGGTTGCATACGCCCCTCTACCAATATCTATACAAATAGAACTATGTTTTTCCAGTCAAATGTTGTTCTTTCGTAATAGATGTCCAAAAGGAAGATGGTGAGTGCAGATCCTCAAGGCGTACAAACTAGGTATTTGGAAAAGGTAGTGATACCTGATAAATCAGATAGATCAGCAGCCACAAAAAACACAGGCCCAACTGTACCACACTTTACCACTACTCCACTGGCCAAACCCCTATTAGAACTACTGAGAGCCCATCATCAGGTACAGTCTATGATATCAATTCAAAATTTGAACTCCTAAATTTCTGCATGTGCCTTACCTTCTCTCTTTTATGAAAACTAATTTCAGATGAATCTCCTTGCTCAAAGGATCATAGGATCTCACAACAATACTGGGCTCTGCATTGCTCTTGTCAGTACCTCTTGCCCTTTGTCAGCATACTTACACTCATTGCTGTTTGATTATGTAGCATCACTGTAAATGCTTGCTTCTTTATCCTCCCTTTGCTTGAAATTATAAGATCTATATTTACTCTTAGATAAATGTAGAATTGACACAATGGTTATGAAGTTTTGGATTGCTCATGTAAGTACCTGTTGTCATGTACTCCCTCTGTATCGAATTAATTGTTGATCGATTGGATGTATTTAGAACTTAATAGTGCTAGATACATCCATTTGAGCGACAAGTAATAACGGACGGTGGTGGTATTACTGTACTTGCATCGCGAGATAGTTGATTGTCTAGCATTACTCTGCATCTTATCTGCCCTGCCCTCCACTTTCTCCAAATTATCATATCTACATTTACTCTTACCAAAATGTTGAATAAAGCCAATGCCACTGCACACGTTGATGTCTGGATTCCTCTTGTCAGTACCTTTTGCCTTGTAACCCTGTACTTAATTAATTGCTATTTGATTATGTATCATCAATCTGCACCTGAGCTTCATTATCCTCTGTTTCTTCCAATATTATTTGACCTATATTTACTCTTTGCAAAATGTAGAATAATGGAAACGCTTATAAAGAATTTTCTTTGGGGAATTTATTGAATTATCCTTCCATCAACATGGAAAAGGGCTTTGTCCAGCCCGTGTTAACATGCAATGTAAGTTCATCCTTCTCAAGCCTTCACACTTTGCTCTAGTATAGAGTTGGATACGCATTATTTCCTCCACTGCTGTTTACTTTGTTGTTTACATCTGATTGGATGTTTGCAACAACTACCAGTTTTAAATTGTAGTTGTAAAAACATGTTCATTATGTAGAACAGATCCATTTATTTGCTTATATAATTGTGAAACCTGTTATGTGTCTCCTTGTTTCTCTTTCAGATTCGTATCTCTTATGCCAAGCAGAACTTTATGGAAGATAGTGAGCCAAATCATATTGAAGACAGCGAGATGACCCCAAGGTCGTGTCTTGATGAATACATTGTGTTGAAGCTACTCACCAGCAGGTGTGAGACAACCTCTGTGTAGTTGCTGCCTCAATCAGTTCGACTTCTTCAGTCTCAACTTAAAGCGGAAAGGCTTGCTTCAGCTCAGCTCTGACTTGAAGTCAAAGATGCAAAGAAGATGTCAGAGGACTACCTTGCGCACTATGGTGCCATACAGCTTGTTCAGAGGGATGGAGCATCTATCATTGACACAACTGAGGTCTCATCAGCTTGTTCGACTGCTTGCGGGGCCCGTCCTGGCCAAGCCTAGTGCCTTTTGAAGTGCTCTCAGTTTAGTATATTCTTTTGTCGGCGCGTTTATATGCACTAGTGGCGACCTTTGATGCCCAGTGTATGTAATCCGCGGTCACGTTGCGCTTTATTATCACCGGTAGCGAACTTTGATTCCCAGTGGATGTAATATGCCGTAATTTCTTTATTGTATAGTCTAGAACACGATGTGCTTTTAACAGGCTAAAACCTAGATTGGGCCAGCGTTGGACCGAAAAATTCGCGGGCCGATACAGGCCAAAACTGCCTAAGGCCCATGTTTGGCCCAAATAGGACGAGCAGTTAAGAGGCCAAAATATATCTCGGGACTATTTGGCCCAATAAAATTATGGGCTTTAAGCAGGCTGGTATCCACGCGGCCATAGGCCCAAAAGTGTCACGGGCCATTATCAGATGGGTTGTAAGCAGGCCGGATTCAATGTGAACTGTAATTAGGCCCAACTGTTCCACGGGCCAATAACATGCCGATAGGCCTGTTGGGTTGAAATTTATCCACGAAGACTATGGGCCGTTAAGAGGCCTAAAGTTACTTTGTACAAGAAATAGCCCAGTTTCTGCATGGGCCATTAAAGGGACTAAAGTTAAACCGGACCGGGAACATCCCAGATGCACCACGGGCCGCTAACAGGCCGAAACTATTATCGGGTCGAACTGGTTAACGGGCATTTAACGAGCTGAAATACAAACCTGTCTTAGAATGGGCCCAAAAGAACACTGGCCTGTTAACGGGCCTAATCCGATATGGGTCGTAATTTGGCCCAAAACATGGCAGGCTGTGAACGGGTCTGATCTGCTATGGGCCTCAATTTGGCCCAAAACATGGCAGGCTGTTAACAGGCCAGCCCACTAGTGTCTGAAAAAACATGGTGGGCCTTTAGCTGGGCCGGCCTTTTCACTAGAATGGGCCTCTGTTGGGCTGTGCCATGTGTCGACGTATCATAGGAACCTCCTATCCAATGAGTGGATGACATCTGTCCTAACGGTGAGCAAACACGTGTTTCCTCCGGCCAATGAGAATTTTACACGTGGAAAATCCCCATTGGTCCGGGCTGTTAACGGGTTATCGGATCCAAAACCGGACCCGATAGCTTAACGGCGACCCGTTACGGTTGATGCCACGTGTCGGTCACCCTTGACGAAAGCACGTCTATGACGCGGGATTTATCGTCATGGAAGTGGACACTTCCGTGATGATAATTTTGTTAATGTCATGGAACAATTCTATGACAGCACATGTATGACTATCTTGATTCTGTCATAAAATCGTCATGGATGTACATGCATGACAGAAAACGTGACCTACTGTGACAAACACGTTTCATCACGGAAGTGTATTTTTTTGTAGTGTAACGCGACACTACGATCAGAGACCCTTCGACGAAACTGTGTGCGATGCAATAATCGCAAACGGTGATGTCAAAAACTGTCCAAAATGGTGCAAAACATTTGCGATGATGGATGCATCAAACACGGTTCAGATTTTAGTTGCGTGTGCGATGAAGGGCATACGGTTAAGTTCAATGAACTATTTGCGATGAGGAAGAAGAGCAGAAACGGGCAGCCAGATGAAGGTGTGTGCGATATACAGCATACGGTTCACTCGGATGAACTGTTTGTGATTAGGCAACACATAAGAAATGGTCATCTAGATCAAGGTGTGTGTGATATACGGCATACGGTTCACTTGGATGAACTGTTTGCTTTGAGCCAAGAGAATAGAAACGGTTCAATTTAACAGGATGTGTGCGATACGCGGCAAATAGGTCTGTAAACTGAAATGTGTGTGAAGACCGATAATAACACAAACGATTGCTTCTAATAAGACGTATGCGATATGCTCTGTCTACACAACATCTATTGGCCATTGGGCGACCGGCGGTCATCCGGGTACGCCATAAGGATGCAAAGAGGCATCCTATATTAGCAAGGACTAGCTGCTCCACCAATAGCTCATCTAAGAGAACTCTCAAGTTAACTGTGCTCAGGCTGGAGTAGCCATGAGATGGGTGACCGGATGGGAACTTGTCAAAATTTCAAAACCCACTGATGGGAAGGATCGTAAATGTCCTTAATGGACCTTTAAGATACATCCCATCAGTGGGTTTTGAAATTTTGACAACTTCCCATCCGGTCACCCATCTCTTAACACATGTTAAAGAAGGTCTACCACATTACTTTTTGACAATGTGCGTTACATGGCATACAGTTGATCCATCCGACCTGTTTGTGATAGAATAAGCCATGTGTGTTGTGGGGTGGAATTAACCTCAAGGTCCTTGTTTTGAATTTTTTTTGTTTTTCTTAACACATGTTAAAGAAGGTCTACCACATTACTTTTTGAATATGTGCGATACGTGGCATACAATTGATCCATCCGACCTGTTTGTCATGGAATAAACCATGTGTGTTGTGGGCAAACGCTTGCTAGTATACAACTGTTTTCGATTGATGAATTCATCACTGATGGGTTCCATAGTGTGGTCCGTGTTCATCTGATCATCATCTACTTCTTGTGCTAGCTCGATGTTCCTTATATGCTAAGTTTCCATTAATTGATGGCATTTTATGAACACGCCACCGTTTCCTGCCATTTCCTCTTATGTTTCCCGCCACCCAGCGATATTGCGCATAAACCTAGGAGGCTCGCGACGCATGGAGGCAACAAGCGCAGCCTGTAGCACATCCACCTTTCCCCAAGCATGCCAACCCACCAAAGCGCCGCCTCTGCCATCAACCCCGTCGATGAGGAAAACGAGAAGGCGCCATGGCCCGTTGAGGCCGAGGCGCTCCCCGGCAACGCGATGGACAATGCCGTAATGCGCGTCATCGCCAGGGTTGAGCAGACACTTGGCGCATGGCGCTTGAGCGCCGCGGATCAAGATAGGCATGTTAGCGCCGAGAGGCTGCAGCTCGTCGCGCAACATGATTGATGGGGCACCGCAGAGCAAGCTAGGCGCGTCCGCGCCGATAGGGTGCGGCTCGCCGCACGGCGAGACCGTTGGAGCGTTGCAGAGCGAGAGGCACGGCGCGCCGCATAGCAAGAGAGGATCCATCGGCGCTTGCCTGCTGTCGACACGGCGTCGCAGCTGGGTACACGTCCCGTCAGTACCCCCATTCCTCGCCAGGAATGGGCAGAGGCCCTCTCCGCCGTACTTGCACCAGAGGCCGGCCGTGCCGTTCGCATGGGTCGCGCCGTTCGCCTTGTCCACGGCCCGCTTGATGCCAACGCGCTGGATGGTATGCTCGACCGCCTCTTCGGCTCAGGTGTCCACCTGGCGCAGTAGAGGAACATGGCCGTCACATCCTCGAGCTGGTGATCTTCGATGAAATAGCCAACTTGGAGCTCGAGATCGCGCTCTAGATGTACCGCGAGTGTGTCGGCCGCTTGGATGAATGCCTGCACGAGTTCAGGCAGAGCCAAGAGCTACCGTAGGCAAGGGCTGCTGGTCATGGTCTGATGGACGTGTTTTATTTTGTTGAGTCGTTTTGACGTGGATAGCTATGTATTAACAGCAATCATAGTATTGCTCTGTTAATTGCTCTGTTTCAATGTGTGTACTCTGTTTTCCGTTCTTATATGTTCTGTTTCAATGTGTGTATATACGCTTTCCATTCTGTATATGTGGATGATAACAACTAGATTCAAATTAGTATACAAAAACCGATCTGCCTCTTGTTGGCGGACGAGCGCGGACGATCTTGCCATTTTGTTGGGCGCCCACCGGAGCTCCTCGTCGGTGGCACGCTGGAGCTTATTGGCCCACCTCCATGCAGCGATGAGGCGCCTAGCGCCTTCGACCTTCCTCGCGAAGCACTCATCTTCGTACACCTCCTCCGCACGACGACGCGCTCGCCCCCAAAGCTCCACCTTCTCCTTTTCCCAGGCGGCATTACGGGCTTCACAGGCCGCCTGGTACCTGGCTTCCTCCTCCGCTATCTCCTTCTTGAACGCCACTTGCCTGGCTTTCTCAGCCTGTGGCAGTGACTTCCACAGACAAAGATTGTACTAGCCCCAAAACCAATCCAAAGTTGGGGGGTCTGGCGCAACCTCATCTGGCGGCGCGTAGGGGTCCTCCTCGTTGCTGCTCTTCGACTGAGCGTCCTCGGGGCTGGTGACTCCTCATTGGCGCGTGGGCAGATTGACGGCGCCATGGCAGAGCTTTGAGAGAGAGAGGGCGAGTGAGGGGAGGATGTAGATGAGAATGCAGGCGGGACGACGTGAGCAAGGTAGAATTTATTGGCGGCCGGAATCTAGATCAACGGGAACAGTACACACGCCGGTCACCGGAATTTAAGAGTACTGTAGTTTGAATTACACATGATTCCCGCATTAGAATCCGTGTGCGAACATAATAGCTGACGGTTTCCAATACAGAACCGTGTCTGATTAATAACCCCTGCCATTCACCTTCCAAACCTTGAGGCGCGAAATAGAGTGCCAATCATGTGGGGGCCGGTTGTCTTGCCAGATCTTTACATTTTCTTTTTTGAACAGCAGATATTTACATCGTCTGAAGATTTTTTTCACTCGCACACAAGTACACAAAAATATGATTTTTCAAACCGTTATGGTTAGCCGTTGCAAGTAGATGTAGTTCAAATTTGAATTACGGTCATTAAATGGCTAGAAAATCACTTGAATGTCTTTAAAAGGTCAAATGACCCCTGAAAATTTCCAAATTTTCACATGACAGTTGTATTAGTGCACGTTAAACGTAGAAAAAATTTGAAGGCCGTAAGGGGAAGCTATCTCCCGTTTGTCATCAAACATGCATTGTTCCCTCTCGGAACCTCTTGCGTTCCAGTGAGTTGATCCGGTTTGTGAGGACTATGTGTCCAAACTTTCGTCAAATAGGCCAATTTTTTTACCACATCATCTTGGTGTCATGACATTACATCAACCAAGTTTTCATGTTTTTCTGATCATTTTTAAATTTTTTGGAATTTAAATGCCATGGCACTCCAGGCATGTACATGTGTCCATGCCGTGAGACCAATATGTTTGAAATTCTTTCTAATTTACTGCACATGGAATTAACTCACACACAAATACGCAAATATGATTTTTCAAACCGTTATGGTTAGCCATTGCATCTAGATGTAGTTCAAATTTGAATTACGGTCAATAAATGGCTAGAAAATCACTTAAATGTCTTTAAAAGGTCAAATGACCCCTGAAATTTTCCAAATTTTCACATGACAGTTGTATTAGTGCACGTTAAACGTAGAAAAATTTTGAAGGTCGTAAGGTGAAGCTATCTCCCGTTCGTCATCAAACGTACATTGTTCCCTCTCGGAACCACTAACCTTCTAGTGAGTTGCTCCGGTTTGTGAGGGGTGTGTGTCCAAACTTTCGTCAAACATGCCAGTTTTTTACCACATCATCTTGGTGGCATGACATTACATCAAGCAAGGTTTCATGTTTTTGTGACCATTTTTAAATTTTTTGGAATTAAAATGCCATGGCACTCCATGCATACATATGCATGTGTCCATGTCGTGAGACCAATATGTTTGAAAATTCCTTCTAATTTACTGTGTGAACATTTTTTAATTTTTTGGAATTAAAATGCCATGGCACTCCATGCATACATATGCATGTGTCCATGTCGTGAGACCAATATGTTCGAAAATTCCTTCTAATTTACTGCAGATGGAATTAACTCGCACACAAGTACACAAATATGATTTTGCAAACCGTTATGGTTAGCCGTTGCATGTAGATGTAGTTCAAATTTGAATTACGATCATTAAATGGCTAGAAAATCACTTCAATGTCTTCAAAAGGTCAAATGACCCGTGAAATTTTCCAATATTTCACATGAAAGTTGTATTAGTGCATGTTACACGTAGAAAAAAAATTGAAGGCCGTAAGAGGAAGCTATTTTTCGTTCGTCATCAAACATGCATTGTTCCCTCTTGGAACCACGAGCTTTCTAGTGAGTTGCTCCGGTTTGTGAGGGGTGTGTGTCCAAACTTTCGTCAAACAGGCCAATTTTTTTACCACATCATCTTGGTGGCATGACATTACATCAACCAAGGTTTCATGTGTTTCTGATATTTTTTAATTTTTTGGAATTTAAATGACATGGCACTCCATGCTTAATTGTGTCATAGCCATTAGACCAATATGTTTGAAAATTCCTTTCAATTTACTATACATGGAATTAAATCGCACACAAGTACACAAATATTATTTTTCAAACCGTTATGGTTAGCCGTTGCATGTACATGTAGGTCTAATTTAAACTACGGTCATTAAATGGCTAGAAAATCACTTAAATGTCTTCAAAAGGTTAAATGACCCCTGAAATTTTCCAAAATTTCACATGACAGTTGTATTAGTGCACGTTACACGTAGAAAAAATTTGAAGGCCGTAAGAGGAAGCTATCTCCTGTTCGTCATCAAACATGCATTGTTCCCTTCGGAACCACAAGCCTTCTAGTGAGTTGCCCCGGTTTGTGAGGGATGTGTGTCCAAACTTTCGTCAAACATGCCAATTTTTTTTACCAAATCATCCTTGTGGAATGACATTACATTAACCAAGGTTTCATGTGTTTCTGATATATTTTTAACTTTTTGGAATTTTAAATGCCATGGTACTCCATGCTTAATTGTGTCATAGCCGTTAGACCAATATGTTTGAAAATTCCTTCCAACTTACTGCACATGGAATTAAATCGCACGCAAGTACACAAAATATGACTTTTCAAACCGTTATGGTTAGTTGTT
Source organism: Triticum aestivum (assembly GCF_018294505.1). Taxonomy (NCBI): domain Eukaryota; kingdom Viridiplantae; phylum Streptophyta; class Magnoliopsida; order Poales; family Poaceae; genus Triticum; species Triticum aestivum. The sequence goes on along the minus strand of NC_057814.1, from coordinate 479,241,799 downwards.
GCATGTACATGTAGTTCAAATTTCAATTACGGTCATTAAATGGCTAGAAAATCACTTAAATGTCTTAAAAGGTCAAATGACCCCTAAAATTTTCCAAAATTTGACATGACAGTTGTATTAGTACTACAAATTTTCTCGTACATTTAAAACACCATCCGTTGCCACATTACTCCAAATTCGTCTTTCATAGCTAATAAAAAATATCTACAACATCACACACAGTTGTTTTGTAGGAACCGTTTGCGATGAAAATTTCTGGGTCTATTTAAGTCTTCCTCCTTAAGCTTCGCTGGCTCGTCTGCTCCAGTGGCGGCAACCCCCGAATCCATGAATCCCGATCCCCATTCCCGTGCCCCCTTCTTGCAAAGATGACGTCGTGGAAACGCTTCGTGAAGACCCGTACGATGGCTGCGTCCCCCCCCCCCCCCTGAGCGCCGCCGCCTGCGCCGAGAGCGCGGCCGCCTACGCTGAGAGTGTCGTTGCATCCGCATTGAGCGCGGCCGCTTCCACTGAGAGGGCGTCTGCGGCAGCCGACAGGGTAGTTGCAGCAGCCGAGACGACTGCAGCTGCTGCTGCGACGGCGGCTGCAAATGTCGAGAGCGCTCAAGCTGCCGTCCGTGCCGCCAATGTCGCCCTGGCCCGGGTCGAGGCCATCCACGCCAAGATATTCCTGGCCACCTCGGAATCCAGCATGCAACCCACGTCCGAAAAGGCGGCGCTGACCATGGAGCACCTTCTTCCTCATGAGGTCGCCGAGCGGGAGCTGGAGATGCAGGAGGCGGCGGAGATCGAGGAGCGCCGGGAGGAGGAGTTGCACATGGCCGAGGTCGAGGTAGGTGTCTGTCGAGGACTCGGCGGTGGAGTACCAACGCGAGCTCTGGCGCAGCCAGTACTATGAGTACTACAACCTTGAGGGCGGCGCCGAGGACGAGGACGAGGACACGGTCGACTTTAGCAGGGGGGCGCGGAGTCCACCAACGGCGGCATGTCGCCAGGACAAGTCATCGATGTCTCATCTCACACAGGCGATGCATAGGCCGGCGCATGCTACCTCTTGAGCATGCGTTGGTTTTCCCTTGAAGAGGAAAGGGTGATGCAACAAAGTAGCATAAGTATTTCCCTCAGTTTTTGAGAACCAAGGTATCAATCCAGTAGGAGGTTACACGCAAGTCGCCTTGTACCTGCACAAACAAATAAGAACCTTGCAACCAATGTGATAAAGGGGTTGTCAATCCCTTCACGGCCACTTGCAAAAGTGAGATCTGATAGAGATAATAAGATAAATATTTTTGGTATTTTTATGATATAGATTGGAAAGTAAAGATTGCAAAATAAACGACGGCAGAAATAGCAAATTGATAGGAAAATAATATGATGAAAGATAGACCCGGGGGCCATAGGTTTCACTAGTGGCTTCTCTCAAGATAGCATAATCTACGGTGGGTGAACAAATTACTGTCGAGCAATTGATAGAAAAGCGCATAGTTATTAGAATATCTAGGCATGATCATGTATATAGGCATCACGTCCGCGACAAGTAGACCGAAACGATTCTGCATCTACTACTATTACTCCACACATCGACCGCTATCCAGCATGCATCTAGAGTATTAAGTTAATAAGAACAGAGTAACACACTAGGCAAGATGACATGATGTAGAGAGATAAACTCAAGCAATATGATATAAACCTCATCTTTTTATCCTCGATGGCAACAATACAATACGTGCCTTGCTGCCCCTGCTGTCACTGGGAAAGGACACCGCAAGATTGAACCCAAAGCTAAGCACTTCTCCCATTGCAAGAAAGATCAATCTAGTAGGCCAAACCAAACTGATAATTCGAAGAGACTTGCAAACATATTTAAATCATGCATATAAGAATTCAGAGAAGAACCAAATATTGTTCATAGATAATCTTGATCATAAACCCACAATTCATCGGATCTCGACAAACACACCGCAAAAAGAATTACATCGAATAGATCTCCAAGAAAATCGAGGAGAACTGTGTATTGAGATCCAAAGAGAGATAAGAGGTCATCTAGCTAATAACTATGGACCCGAAGGTCTATGGTAAACTACTCACACATCATCGGAAAGGCTATGGTGTTGATCTAGAAGCCCTCCGGCGAAGCGCCGGAAAAGGCCCCAAGATGGGATCTCACGAGTACAGAAGGTTGCGACGGTGGAAATAGGGTTTCGTGGTGCTCCCGGATGTTTTCGGGGTATATGAGTATATATAGGCGAAAGAAGTAGGTCGGTGGAGTTGCGAGGGGCCCACGAGGGTGGGGGCGCGCCCACACCCCCTGGGGCGCGCCTCCCCGCCTTGTTGCTTCCTTGACGTCCACTCCAAGTCTCCTGGATTGCGTTTCTTCCAAAAATAACTCTCCTGAAGGTTTCATTCCGTTTGATATTCCTTTTCTGCGAAACACTGAAATAGGCAAAAAAACAGCAATTTGCACTGGCCTTTGGTTAGTAGGTTAGTCCCAAAAATAATATAAAAGTGCATAATAAATCCCATTAAACATCCAAAACAGATAATATAATAGCATGGAACAATCAAAAATTATAGATACGTTGGAGACGTATCAGCACGGCGGCGGATTTGTTAAAATTATGCGTACTTAGGCTTTGTTTTTAATGCTGGTCTTTTGTTATAGCAATGTCTAGGTCAACTGGCTCTGTTTAATTACTAAATTTACTCGATTCAGTAAGTATGGTTTGTCTGCTATATGCTCTTTTGTGTGCCCAAATTAGTAAGCGATGTTAAATTATGCAATGACGTACCCGGGGAAATTTCCACCAAAATTTGAATTATCAAACTCATCCCATGCGTGTAAAGCAGAAGAATCGTTTGCGATGCACACAATCGTTCAAAGTGAATGGTGTCCAGCGGCACCGTGCGCAAAGTTTCCCTCCACATTTCCAAAATTTTGGCCTACCGCCAAAATATCTACCCCCTCCCCCTTCCCCACCCCCTTTTCTTCCCGAAAACAAGTCACATTTCCCTTGTTTCCTCCTTCTTTCCTTCCTTCCTAAGCTATAGTCGCTTCCTCGCTTGCTTCCTCGCTCTCGCCGTCTTGCATCCTACCGCCGGGGTAGCCATGGTCTTCTTCAAAGACCTCTCCAGCGGTTTCTCCTCCGACGACGACTCCTTCACCACCCGGGTATGCCTCTCTTCTCTCTCTCGGGCTATTACTTGGAATGAAGGATTTTTACCCGGCGGTCGATTTGAGTAATTTCTTCCTCTTGTAGCTCCCTAGGACCATCAGTGGCAACGAATGGAGCGGGGTGGCTAAAGATCTATCTGCTCGTTGTCAGCATCAATCTCCATGTGTGAAGCTAGTTGTGTTTGAATCTGTGGATAGTGTGAGGAAGTTTCTGGCATGTGCAGAGAAGGTTAGACCCTCTTTCGTTGTTACAAATCATTTGCTAGATGTGATTCAGACACTGTCACGGTCCCAACCCATTCATAACACACCTTCAACCAAACGCATCCTAAGACAATGTCACAGTTTGTACCTAGTATCTAAAATTGTTGCCATCTCATCAGCGCTGCCATTAGAAAATTATTTGGCACCGCTTCAGCAGTTTATGCAGCCAACTTTGGTCCACACATCTGAGCAGCCAAGCAGTAAAATACTAAACCTTTATGGCACGACAGAACTGGGCATCGGAGCAACTAGGTGCTCCGGAGTCCGGGCAGGGCACCGGTGTGAGCTGTAGCAACAGTTGTCTTTACACTAGTTTTGGCATACATAGTGGACGACCTTAGTGCTATTAGTTCTATGTTACTAAATTTGCGCATGTACACACCTCTTAGTATCAATTTGCTGTCGTCCAAACACTGTCGCTATGTTGTTGCAGTTATATTTACCTTCCCCATAAAATGTTCAATTCGTTATTTATTGTACATGAGTAAGAACTTGTACCATTGTTGTAGTTAATTATAGCTTCTGATGTTTCAGAATTTGGTTGTTTTCTAAGTAGCAATTAATTCATTTGCACATTGATCTTTTTGAGAAGATATGTCATAATTAACATGTTTCTTCAGTTTTTCAAAATAAGCATTGGTGATTTTCTATGTTGCTATAATTGTTATTGATCTAGTTTCCCCTACAATTGTTACTGATCTAGTTTTAAATATTATAGGATGAACGGAAGTGTTCTTACTTGGAGTGGGTTGATCAAGAGTGGCCACAGTCTTTGAAGATGTGCCTAGCAAAGCTCTGAAGCATGTATGAGGAAGAGAACAGAGGTGGGCTTAGAGAAAGTGTTGTCAACACTGAAGAATATTTTAAGATGCGGGATAAAAAGAGGAAGGTGGAGAATGAGCTCAGATTTTTTAAATCAGACTTTGCTAAGATGGTGTTGGCGAAGGAGGAGGCACTTTCCCAGTTGGCCAGTGCAAAACAGGTTCTTACTAAACTGAAAGCAGAGGTGGATAAGACGAGCCTGGATGATCTCGATTAGGGAAATGAATATATTGTTCTAATATTGTTCTTATGAAGTTGAACTAGCTATATGTGGTACTGTGTTGTTTTCAGGTAGCTATCATACTATGATGTTTAAATATATTTATGTGCCTGATATGAAATTGGCAAACAGCTGTTCGATATGAAATGTGAATTTGCGTAATACTGGAATTATTAATTGTAAACTAATAAGCCTGCTAAATGTGTCATGGAACTTTGCAAACGGTTCTAGCAGTAAAAGCGCTTGTGATGGATAGCCCAATGCCACACAGTTTTCTTCATCAAATCGTGTGTGATGTAGTTCATAAAAGCAAACGGTTAACCAAGGCAGAGCGTGCGTGATAGTTACACCTATTACACATGAGCCTATAAATAAACCTATGTGGGATGTAGATACGAACGGAAATGTTTTCCCTGGATTGAATGTGTGGGATGTACATACAAACGGAAACGTTTTCCCTAGATTGACTGTGTGGGATGTACATTCGAATGGAAACGTCTTCCCTGGATTGACTGTGTGGGATGTACATACGAACGGAAACGTTTTCCCTGGGTTGACTGTGTGGGATGTACATAAGAACGAAAACATATTCCTTGGATTGGTTGTGTGTGATATACATATGAACGGAAATGTTTTTCTGGGATTCACCGTGTGCGATGTACATACAAACGGAAATGATTGGGTTTCGATGCCTCGCCCGATCACACACGAGCTCATTTTGCCCCAGCCTGTGTCCCAGGAGGGCCTATCCCCAACAGTTTCTGGGTCATGTGGGAAAGACCCCCCTATCGCCCACACTCACTTGGCGACGGTACCAAATGCCGTCGCGGAAAGGGGTTAAAAACCGTTTGTATAGCACCGATGCATACCAATGCCTGAGTATGCACCATTGCGACATTTCATCATGTTGAGACACCATGTGATGATCGGGTGTGATAGACTCTACGTTTACATACAAAGGGTGCAAGACAGTTTTGCACATGCGAAATACTCGGGTTAAACTTGACGAGCCTAGCATGTACAGACATGGCCTCAGAACACTGGAGACCGAAAGGTCGAATGTGAATCATATAGTAGATATGATCAACATAGAGATGTTCACCATTGATGACTACCCCATCTCACGTGATGATCGGACATGGGTTAGTTGATTTGGATCACGTATCACTTAAATAACTTGAGGATGTTAATTTAAGTGGGAGTACATTAGTAATTTGATTAATTGAACTTAATTTATCATGAACATAGTCTTATAGTTTTTGCATATCTATGCTGTAGATCAATAGCTCGCGATTTAGCTCCCCTATTTTTTGTATGTTCCTAGAGAAAACTAAGTTGAAAGATGATAGTAGCAATGATGCGGACTGGGTCCGTGATCTGAGGATTATCCTCATTGCAGCATAGAAGAATTATGTCCTTGATGCACCGCTAGGTGACAGACCTATTGCAGGAGCAGATGCAGACATTATGAACGTTTAGCTAGCTCGATATGATGACTACTTAATAGTTTAGTGCGCCATGCTTTACGGCTTAGAGACGGGACTTCAAAAATGTTTTGAACACCGCGGAGCATATAAGATGTTCAAAGAGCTGAAATTGGTATTTCAGACTCACGCCCGTGTCAGGAGGTATGAGACCTCTGACAAGTACTTTGCCTACAAGATGGAGGTGAATAGCTCAACCAGTGAGCATGTGCTCAGAATGTCTGGGTAGTACAATCGCTTGAATCAAGTGGGAGTTAATCTTCTAGATAAGATAGTGATTGACAAAGTTCTCTAATCACTATCACCAAGCAACTAGAACATCGTGATGAACTATAATATGCAAGGATGACGAAAACAATTTTTGAGCTCTTCGCGATGCTGAAATCGGCGAAGGTAGAAATCAAGAAAGAGCATCAAATGTTGATGGTTAACAAGACCACTAGTTTCAAGAAAAAGGGCAAGGGAAATAAAGGGAACTTCAAGAAGAATGGCAAGCAAGTTGCCGCTCCCGTGAAGAAGCCCCAAAGCAAGACCCAAGCCTGAAACTTAGTGCCTCTACTGCAAAGGAAATGGTCACTGGAAACGGAACTGACCCAAATACTTGGCGGATAAGAAGGATGGCAAAGTGAACAAAGGTATATTTGATATACATGTTATTGATGTGTACCTTACTAGTATTAATAGTAGCCCCTGGGTATTTGATACCGGTTCAGTTGCTCAGATTAGTAACTCGAAACAGGAGTTGCAGAATAAACAGAGACTAGTTAAGGGCGAGGTGACGATGTGTGTTGGAAGTGATTCCAAGGTTGATACGATCACCATCTCACACTCCCTCTACCTTCGGGATTAGTGTTGAACCTAAATAAATGTTATTTGGTGTTTGCGTTGAGCATGAATATGATTTGATCATGTTTATTGCAATACGGTTAGTCATTTAAGTCAAAGAATAGTTGTTGTTCTATTTACATGAATAAAACCTTCTATGGTCATACACCCAATGTGAATGGTTTATTGAATCTCCATCGTAGTGATACACATATTCATAATATTGATGCCAAAAGATGCAAAGTTGATAATGATAGTGCAACATACTTGTGGCACTGCCGTTTAGGTCATATTGGTGTAAAGCGCATGAAGAAACTCCATGTAGACGGGATTTTGGAATCAATTGATTATGAATCATTTGATACTTGTGAACCTAGCCTCATGGGCAAGATGACCTAAAACTCTGTTCTCCGGAACAATGGAGCGAGCTACTGACTTATTGGATATAATACATATCGATGTATGCGGTCCGATGAGTGTTGCAGCACGCGGCGGGTATCGTAATTTTCTGACCTTCACCGATGATTTGAGTAGGTATGGGTATATCTACTTGACGAAACACAAGTCTGAAACATTTGAAAAGTTCGACGAATTCCATAGTGAAGTGGAGAATCATCATAACAAGAAAATAACGTTTCTACGATCTGATCGCGGAGGCGAATATTTGAGTTACGAGTTTGGCCTTCATTTCAAACAATGTGGAATTGTTTCACAACTCACGCCACCTGGAGCACCACAGCGTAATGGTGTGCCGAACGTAGTAACCGTACTTTATTGGATATGGTGCGTTCTATGATGTCTCTAACCGATTTACCACTATTGTTTTGGGGTTATGCATTACAGACAGTTGCATTCACGTTAAATAGGGCACCGTCTAAATCCGTTGAGATGACACCGTATGAACTGTAGTTTGACAAGAAACCTAAGCTTTTGTTTCTGAAAGTTTGGGGTTGCGACACTTATATCAAAAGGCTTCGGCCTGATAAGCTCGAACCCAAATAGGAGAACTGCGTCTTCATAGGATACCCTAAGGAAACAATTGGGTACACATTCTACCACAAATCCAAAGGCAAGATCTTTGTTGCCATTAATGGAACCTTTCTACAGAAGGAGTTTCTCTCAAAAAAGTGAGTGGGAGGAAAGTAGAACTTGATGAGGTAATCGTACCATCTCTTGAATTGGAAAGTAGCACATCAGAGAAATCCGGTCCCGTGATGCCTACACCAACTAGATAGGAAGCAAATGATAATGATCATGAAACTTCAGATCAAGTTGCTACTGAACATCGTACTGTAATCCTATTCTGGAAGTCATGTTATTAGACCAAGGCGAACCTACGAACTATGAAGAAGCTATAATAAGCCCAGTTTCCGACAGATGGCTCGAGGCCATGAAATCTGAGATAGGATCCATGTATGAGAACAAAGTGTGGACTTTGGTGGACTTGCCCGATGATCGGTAAGCCATCGCTGATGGTAATGTCACCATCTACAAAGATCGACTTGTCACAAAAGTGTTTTCGACAAGTTCAAGGAGTTGACTATGATGAGACTTTCTCACTCGTAGCGATGCTTAAGTCCGTCCGAATCATGTTAGCAATTGCCGCATTTTATAATTGTGAAATCTGGCAAATGGATGTAAAAAAACTGTATTCCTTAATGGATATTAAATAAGAGTTGTATATGATGCAACCAGAAGTTTTGATCGATCCTAAAGGTGCTAACAAAGTGTGCAAGCTCCAGCGATCCATCTATGGACTGGTGCAAGCATCGCGGAGTTGGAATATATGCTTTGATCAGTTGATCAAAGGATATGGTTTTATACAGACTTACGGTGAAGTCTGTATTTACAAGAAAGTGAGTGGGAGTGATACGTCTCCAACGTATCTATATTTTTTGATTGTTCCTTGTTGTTTTATTATCAATCTTGGATGTTTTATAATCATTTTATATCCATTTTATATCATTTTTTGATACTAACCTATTGACATAGTGCCAAGTGCCAGTTGCTATTGTTTCCATGTTTTTTACATCGCAGGAAATCAATATCAAACGGAGTCCAAATGCCATGAAACTCCATGATGATTTTTTATGGGCCAGAAGGAAGGCAATGGGCCCTGGTTGCACCTGGGGGGTGCCCCGAGGGGGGCACAACCCACCAAGGCGCGCCAGGAGGCCCAGGCGCGCCCTGGTGGGTTGTGCCCCCCTCGGGTGCCCCCGAACCGCCTCTTTGCTCTATAAATACCCCAAAAATCCACAAACCCTAGGGGAGTCGACGAAATATTCATCCAGCCGCCGCAGAGTCCAGAACCACCAGATCCAATCTAGACACCATCACAGAGGGGTTCACCACTTCCATTGGTGCCTCTCCGATGATGCGTGAGTAGTTCTTTGTAGACCTTCGGGTCCGTAGTTAGTAGCTAGATGGCTTTCTCTCTCTCTCTTTTGATTCTCAATACAATGGTCTCTTGGAGATCCATATGATGTAACTCTTTTTGCAGTGTGTTTGTTGGGATCTAATGAACTTTGAGTTTATGATCAGTCATATCTTTTTATATCCATGAAAGTTATTTGAGTTTCTTTGATCTCTTATAGCCTCGTATTTCTTCTCCGATATTTGTGTTTTGTTTGGCCAACTTGAACTATTTATCTTGCAATGGGAAGAGGTGCCCGGTAGTGGGTTCGATCTTACGGTGCTTGATCCCAGTGACAGAAGGGGAACCGACACGTATATATCGCTGCTACTAAGGATAAAAAGATGAAATATATATCTACCGCCATATAGATAAACGGATCTTGTCTACATCATGTCATCGTTCTTATTGCATTACTCCCTTTTCCATGAACTTAATACACTAGATGCATGCTAGATAGCGGTCGATGTGTGGAGTAATAGTAGTAGATGCAGGCAGGAGTCGGTCTACTAATCTTGGACGTGATGCCTATGTAATGATCATTGCCTAGATATCGTCATAATTATTTGAAGTTCTATCAATTGCCCAACAATATTTGTTTACCCACCGTTAGCTATTTTTCTCAAGAGAAGCCACTAGTGAAACCTACGGGCCCCGGGTCTTATTTCTCATATATTTGCCTTCCGATCTATTTTTTTCCTTTGTGTTTTTATTCAGATCTATTAAACCAAAAATACAAAATATCTTGCTGCACTTTATTTTATTTGCGATCTATTATTTCAATCTTTTACAACTTTCTCCCGTCCACGCACCATTTCTGGCGTCGTTACCCGAAAGGGATTGACAACCCCTTTAACACATTGGGTTGCGATGTTTTGTTATTTGTGTGCAGGGGCTCTTTACATTGTGTTGCTTGGTTCTCCTACTGGTTCGATAACCTTGGTTTCATTACTGAGGGAAATACCTACCGTTGATGTGCTACATCATCCTCTCCTCCTCGGGGAAACACCGATGTAGTATTGGCAAAAATCATCAAGGGAATTATCTGGCGCCGTTGCTGGGGAGGATCTTCAACATAACCAGGTTCCTAATCACAAATCTCATCTCCTCGCAATTTACATTATTTGCCATTTGCCTCTCGTTTTCCTCTCCCCCACTTCACAAAAAATTGCCGTTTTATTGACCCCTCTTTTTCCGTTTGCCGTTTTCTTGCCGGATTTGTTTTTTTAGTGCAATCTTGTTGTGTGGTCATCATGACTCAAGAGAACACCAAATTATATGATTTCTCAAATACCAACAACAATGATTTTATTGGCACTCCGCTTGCTCCTCCCGCCACTAGTGCGGAGACTTGTGATATTAATGCTGCTTTGCTGAATCTTGTTATAAAAGACCAATTTTCCGGTACTCCTAATGAGGATGCCGCATCCCATCTTAATACCTTTGTGGAATTATGTGATACGCAAAAGAAATAAGATGTGGTCAAGATGAAATTATTTTCGTTTTCTTTGCGTGATTCTACAAAAATTTGGTTCTCTTCTTTGCCTCGCAATAGTATCGATTCTTGGAACAAGTGCAAAGATGCTTTTATCACTAAGTATTTTCCGCCCACAAAAATTATTTCCCTTAGAACCCAGATCATGAATTTCAAGCAACTTGAACATGAGCATGTTGCACAATCTTGGGAAAGGATGAAAATGATGCTAAGGAACTGCCCAACTCATGGGTTGAATCTTTGGATGATCATACAAAAATTTTATGCGGGGTTGAACTTCGTTTCTCGTAATCTTTTAGATTCCGTCGCGGGTGGAACTCTTATGGAAATTACTTTGGGTGAAGCCACCAAATTTCTTGATAATATCATGGCAAATTATTCACAATGGCACACCGAAAAAGCTCCTACTAGTAAAAAGGTTAATTCAGTTGAAGAAATTTCTTCTTTGAGTGATAAAGTTGATGCTCTTATGAAATTGGTTGCTAGTAAAAGTGCTCCTGTTGATTTTAATGATATGCCTTTGTCTACTTTGATTGAGCAAAATAGTGATGCCATTGATGTGAATTTTATCTCTAGAAATAATTTCAACAACAATGCTTATAGAGGTAATTTTAATCCTAGGCCTTTTCCTAGTAATTCCTCTAACAATTATGGTAATTCCTATGGAAATCAATCTTATAGTAATAATAGGAACACCTCTGATCTTGAGAATAATATTAAAGAATTTATCAACACACAAAAGGTTTTCAACACTTCCATAGAAGAAAAGTTGAATAAGATTGATGCTTTGTCTAGAAGTGTTGATAGAATTCCTCATGATGTGGAAAATCTCAAGATGAAATTTTTTGTGCCAAAAGTAGATGAATCAATTAAAGCCCTTTATGTTTCTATGGATGAAAGTAAGAAAAGAACGGCTATGCTTAGAGCTAAAAGAGAATTTTTAGAAAGAGCTTTTTCTAGTGATTATTCTTGCAAAAGTGATGAAGATCTTAAAATGATTAATTGGTGTTTCTTCCATTGATTCCTTGTTTAGTAAAGTTAAGAATGATGAAAAAGGGACTGGAAAAGAGTCAACTTTAGGTAGAAGGTGTCCCAATATTTCGGAGGGTGAAAATCTTGTTGAGAAAATTGATAAAAGTGGGTTTGGAGAGGTCAAAACTTTAGTTAGTGATGCACCCACTATTTTGTATTACAAAGACTTTAATTATGATAGTTGCTCCTTGATTGATTGTATTTCTTTGTTGCAATCCATGCTAAATTCACCCCATGCTTATGAACAAAACAAAGCATTAACTAAACATATTGTTGATGCTATGATGAAAGCTTTGGAAGAAATATTGGAATTGGAAGTTTCAATTCCTAGAAAATTGCATGATGAATGGGAACCTGCTATCAAAGTCAAGATTAAAAATTATGAATGTTTTTCTTTGTGTGACTTGGGTTCTAGTATTTCTACCATTCCGAAATCTTTATGTGATGTGCTTGGTCTTACCAATCTTGAAGAATGTTCTTTGAATTTGCACTTGGCGGATTCTACTATTAAAAAGCCTATGGGAAGAATTAATGATGTTCTTATTCTTTCAAATAGGAACTATGTGCCCATAGATTTTATTGTTCTTGATATTTATTGCAATCCGTCTTGTCCAATTATTCTTGGTAGACCATTTTTACGCACTATTGGTGCCGTGATTGATATGAAAGAAGGCAATATTAAGTTCCAATTTCCTTTGAGGAAAGGTATGGAACACTTTCCTATAACAAAAATCAAGCCACCTTATGAATCAATCATGAGGTCATCTTATGGATCTCAAACCAAATATGACAAAACTTAGATCCTTGCTTTATGCCTAGCTAAGGGCGTAAAACTATAGCGCTTGTTGGGAGGCAACCCAATGAATAAAATTTATTTTTTATTTTTACTTTCTGTTCTTGTGTGTTTACACAATCATGCTACTGGTGTGATTGTGTTTTTTATGTTTTAATTAGTGTTTGTGCCAAGTAAAGCCTTTAGGATCTTCTTGGGTGATAGTTGTTTGATCTTGCTGAAAAAGACAGAAACTTTGCGCTCACGAAAATAATTTTCATAAATCACAAAAAGATCTTTTTCTTTGATTCCTTTTGCAGAAGATTAATATACAAATTACCATGGTCTTAAAATTTTGGTAGAATTTTTGGAGTTCCAGAAGTATTCGCCAAAGTCACTTTACTACAGACTGTTCTGTTTTGACAGATTCTGTTTTCTTTGTGTTGTGTGCTTATTTTGATGGCTCTATGGTTTTCTTTGATGAGTTTTTGCCATAGAAAAGTTTGAATACATTAGATATAATACAAAAAACAAAATATGAATTGGTTTGATACAGCACTTATAGTAGTGGTTTGCTTTCTTATACTAACGGATCTCACGAAAGATTTGTTGAGTTTTGTGTGATTGAAGTTTTCAAGTTTTGAGTTATCTTACGATGGATGAAGGAAGGATGTAAGAGCCTAAGCTTGGGGATGCCCCGGCATCCCAAGCTATTATCCAAGAATGAGCAACCAACTAAGCTTGGGGATGCCCCCGAGTGTCATCCCCGCTTTTTTCCAACAACTATCGGTATTTTACTCGAGACTATATTTTTATTCGTCACATGATATGTGTTTTGCTTGGAGCGTCTTGTATGATATGTGTCTTTGCTTGTTTCATTTTGTGTTTTGAGTCATCAATCCTTGCTGGACACACTTAGTTGAGAGAGCCAAAATTATATCATTACTTGTTAGAATTGCTCTCTGTGCTTCACTTAAATCTTTTATGAGCTAAGACTTGCTCTAGTGCTTCACTTATATTTTTTTGAGCATGGTGTGCTTTGTATTTTGAAGAAACACTCTCTTGCTTCACTTAGATTTATTTGAGAGTTAGTCAAATTTTAAAGAAATTCTCTCTTGCCTCACTTAAATTATTTTGAGAGAAAGAAAATTTGTTATGCTCATGATCTTCACTTATATTTGTTTGAGCTTATGAAAAGCAACACATAAAAATTAGTCCCAAAGTGATAGATATCCAAGAAGGATAAAGAAAAAGAAAATGTCATGAAGATCATTGGACAAAATAAACTTGATTCTTAGTAATAGTTTTGAGACATGAAGATGTGATATGTGAGTTATGTTGATGAGTAATTGTGATCTAGTAAGAATATTGGTGTTAAGGTTTTTGATTCCTTATGCATGCACGAAAGTCAATAATCATGCAATGAAAATTGTATCCTACTTGTGGTGCATTATTCGGTGTTAATTATGCTTAATGCTTGCTTCACGAAATTATTCGTTTCTTGGTTGGTCGCTTCTCAATATTTTTGCTAGCCTTCATTTTGCACTAAGTATGACCTCTACTTGTGCATCCAAAATCCTTTAAACCAGTTTTGCCACATGAGTCCACTATATCTACCTATATGCGGTATTATTTTGCCGTTCTAAGCAAATTTGCATGTGCCATCTCTAATTTTCAAAATAAACTTCTCTTTTGTGTATTTGTTTCGCTCGCGGAACGGTAATGGGTGGCTAATATTTTCCATGCTAGATGTGTTATTCTCAAGATGAGTGTTTATTCACTTGTCATTGCACAAGAGTAAGGCAAAGGTTTTAGGAATGCCAGTCCCGAAATGCAAAAAAAATTACTTTATGTTGTCAAATAATAAATTCCTTGGAAAGTGTTGGTATGGAAGGCACCCGTGGATACGGCTAGCCATGGAAAGTGAAAGAAAGGTGGAAAAAGGAATAACCTTTATTTTCTGCTTGGGAACCGCATATGGCATATCTAGCATGGAAAGTGTCCGTAGCTCTACGTCGTTTTTGCTGGTGGGATGGATACACCTCCCAAAATGTTTTTATCTCCAATTTTTCGCTTTGAGCTCTGGCACCTCTACAAATCCCTACTTCCCTCTGCGAAGGGCCTTTCTTTTAATTTATGCAATTTTTATTTTTGAATTTGAGTCTCCATCTTCTCTTACAAAAGCACCAACTAGGAGGCAATATGATCGTACTTAAGTATTGGGTGTAGTTAATATTCGAGTGTGTATCATGAATGGATCAATGTTTGAGCATGATGGGCTAGGGATAGCTTGTTTTAGCATTGATATTTTGAAAGACATGGTTGCTTGTTGATATGCTTGAGTATCTAAATTATTATGTCAAAACTAGACTATTGCTTTGAATCACATAAAAGTCCAAATGTCCATGCTATAAATAGAAGAATATGATATGACTTGATGAACATCACTCCACATCAAAAATTCTGTTTTTATCACTTACCTACTCGAGGACGAGTAGGAGTTAAGCTTGGGGATGCTAATACGTCTCCAATGTATCTATAATTTTTGACTGTTCCATGTTTTTTTATTATCAATCTTGGATGTTTTATAATCATTTTATAGTCATTTTATATCATTTTTTGGCACTAACCTATTAACATAGTGCCAAGTGCCAGTTGTTGTTTTTTCCATGTTTTTTACATCGCAGGAAATCAATATCAAACGGAGTCCAAATGCCACGAAACTCCATGATGTTTTTATGGGCCAGAAGGAAGGCAATGGGCCCTGGTTGCACCTGGGGGTGCCCCAAGGGGGGCACAACCCACCAGGGGGCACCAGGAGGCCCAAGCGCGCCCTAGTGGGTTGTGCCCACCTCGGGTGCCCCGGACCGCCTCTTTGCTCTATAAATACCCCCAAAATCCACAAACCCTAGGGGAGTCGACAAAATATTCATCCAGCCGCCGCAGAGTCCAGAACCACCAGATCCAATCTAGACACCATCACGGAGGGGTTCACCACTTCCATTGGTGCCTCTCCGATGATGCGTGAGTAGTTCTTTGTAGACCTTCGGGTCCGTAGTTAGTAGCTAGATGGCTTTCCCTCTCCCTCTTTTGATTCTCAATACAATGGTCTCTTGGAGATACATATGATGTAACTCTTTTTGTGGTGTGTTTGTTGGGATCTGATGAACTTCGAGTTTATGATCAGTCATATCTTTTTATATCCATGAAAGTTATTTGAGTTTCTTTGATCTCTTATATGCATGATCTCTTATAGCCTCGTATTTCTTCTCCAATATTTGGGTTTTGTTTGGCCAACTTGATCTATTTATCTTGCAATGGGAAGAGGTGCCCGGTAGTGGGTTCGATCTTACGGTGCTTGATCCCAGTGACAGAAGGGGAACCGACACGTATGTATCGTTGCTACTAAGGATAAAAAGACGAGATCTATATTTACCGCCATATAGATAAACGGATCTAGTCTACATCACGTCATCGTTCTTATTGCATTACTCCCTTTTTCCATGAACTTAATACACTAGATGCATGCTGGATAGCGGTCGATGTGTGGAGTAATAGTAGTAGATGCAGGCAGGAGTCGGTCTACTAATCTTGGACGTGATGCCTATGTAATGATCATTGCCTGGATATCGTCATAATTATTTGAAGTTCTATCAATTTCCCAACAGTAATTTGTTTACCCACCGTTTGCTATTTTTCTTGAGAGAAGCCACTAGTGAAACCTACGGCCCCCGGGTCTTATTTCTCATATATTTGCCTTGCGATCTATTTTTTCCTTTGTGTTTTTATTCCGATCTATTAAACCAAAAATACAAAAATATCTTGCTGCGCTTTATTTTATTTGTGATCTATTATTTCAATCTTTTACAACTTTCTCCCCTCCGCGCACCATTTCTGGTGCCGTTACCCGAAAGGGATTGACAACCCCTTTAACAGTTCGGGTTGCGAGGTGTTGTTATTTGTGTGCAGGGGATGTTTACGTTGTGTTGCTTGGTTCTCCTACTGGTTCGATAACCTTGGTTTCATTACTGAGGGAAATACCTACCGTTGCTGTGTTACATCATCCTCTCCTCTTGGGGGAAGCACCGACATAGTATTGGCAAACAACATCAGGGAGCTCTGTAGCATTTTTGATATTATATGTGGATGACATATTATTGATTGGAAATGATATAGAATTTCTGAATAGCACAAAAAGGATACTTGAATAAGAATTTTTCAATGAAAGACCTCGGTGAGGCTACTTATATATTGGGCATCAATATCTATAGGGATAGATCGAGACGCTTAATAGGACTTTCACAAAGCACATACCTTGACAAGATTTTGAAGAAGTTCATAATGAATCAGTCAAAGAAAGGGTTCTTGCCCGTGTTACAAGGTGTGAAGTTGAGTAAAACTCAAAACCCGACGACGGCAGAAGATAGAGAAAGAATGAAAGTAATTCCCTATGCCTTAGCCATAGGTTCTATAAAGTATACCATGCTATGTACCAGATATGTTGTGTGCGTTGATATGAGTTTGGCAAGGGGGTACAATAGTGATCCAGGAGTGGATCACTAGACAGCGGTCAAAATTATCCTTAGTTACCTAAGAGGACTAAGGAGATATTTCTCGGTTATGGAGGTAATAAAGAGTTCGTCGTAAAGGGTTACGTCGATGCAAGCTTTAATGCTGATTCGGATGACTCTGAGCCTCAATCTGGATACATATTGAAAAGTGGGAGCAATTAGCTGGAATAGCTCCATACAGAGCTTTGTAGACATAGAAATTTGCAAAAATACATACGGATCTGAATGTGACAGACCCATTGACTAAACATCTCTCACAAGCAAAACATGATCACACCTTAGTACTCTTTGGGTGTTAATCACATGGCGATGTGAACTAGATTATTGACTCTAGTAAACTCTTTGGGTGTTAGTCACATGGCGATGTGAACTATGGGTGTTAATCATATGGCGATGTGAACTAGATTATTGACTCTAGTGCAAGTGGGAGACTGAAGGAAATATGCCCTGGAGGCAATAATAAAGTTGTTATTTTATATTTCCTTATTCATGGTAAAGGTTTATTATTCATGCTAAATTGTATTGATCAGAAACCTTAATACATGTGTGAATACATAAACAAACAAAGTGTCCCTAGTAAGCCTCTACTAGACTAGCTCATTGATCAGAGATGGTTAAGGTTTCCTAACCATGGACTGAGTTGTCATTTGATAACGGGATCACATCATTATGAGAATGGTGTGATGGACAAGACCCATCCGTTACCTTAGCATAATGATCATTCAATTTTATTGCTATTGCTTTCTTCATGTCAAATACATATTCATTCGAATATGAGATTATGCAACTCCCAGATACCGGAGGAATACCTTGTGTGCTATCAAACGTCACAACGTAACTAGGTGATTATAAAGATGCTCTACAGGTATCTCCGAAGGTGTCTGTTGAGTTGGCATAGATCAAGATTAGGATTTGTCACTCCGAGTATCGGAGAGGTATCTCGGGGCCGTCTCGGTAATACACATCATAAGCTTGCAAGCAAATGACTAAGGAGTTAGTCACGAGATGATGTATTATGAAATGAGTAAAGAGACTTGCCGGTAACGAGATTGAACTAGGTATGAAGATACCGACGATCGAATCTCGGGCAAGTAACATACCGATAGACAAAGGGAATTACGTATGTTGTCATAACGGTTCGACCGATAAAGATCTTCGTAGAATATGTAGGAGCCAATATGGACATCTAGGTTCTGCTATTGGTTATTGACCGGAGAGGTGTCTCGGTCATGTCTACATAGTTCTCGAACCCGTAGGGTCTGCACGCTTAACGTTCGATGACGATATAGTATTATATGAGTTATGTGATTTGGTGACCGAATGTTGTTCGGATTCCCGGATGAGATCATGGACATGACGAGGAGTCTCAAAATGGTAGAGAGGTAAAGATTGATATATAGGACGATAGTATTCGGATACTGAAGGTGTTCCGGAGGGTACCGGGTACATATCGGGTCACCGGAAGGGGTTCCGGGCACCCCCGGCAAAAGATATGGGCCTTATGGGCCAAGAGGGGAAACACACCAGCCACAAGGGGCTGGTGCGCCCCCCATATGGGCCGGCCAAAGGAGGAGAAGGAAAGGAGAGAAAGGAAAGGAAAGGGTGGAATAGGATTCCCACATCCTTCCCTCTCCCCCCTCTTTCCTTCTCCCTCCAACTAATATGGCAGGGGGGCGCGCCACTTGGGAGGAGCCCAAGTAGGACTCGGACTACTTGGGGCGCCCTCCTGGCTGCTCCCTCCTCCCTCCCACCTATATATATGTGGGAGGGGAGGCTCCTAGCACATCCAGACAATTGCCTAGCCGTGTGCGGCGCCCACCTCCACAGTTTACAACCCCGGACATATTCTCACGGTGCTTAGGCGAAGCCCTGCGAGGATCACTTCACCATCACCGTCACCACGCCGTTGTGCTAACGGAACTCATCTACTACCTCGACATTTTGCTGGATCAAGAATGCGAGGGACGTCAACGAGCTGAAACGTATGCAGAACTCGGAGGTGTTGTACGTTCGGTACTCGATCGGTGGAGCGCGAAGAAAGTTCGACTACATCAACCGCGTTGTGAAACGCTTCCTCTTACGGTCTACGAGGGTACATAGACACACTCTCCCCCTCATTGCTATGCATCTCCATGGATAGATCATTGCGTGTGCGTAGAATTTTTTTGTTTTCCATGCAACGATTCCCAACAGATATGTTGTTATTAATTACCAAAACCAACCGGGGATTAGTTGCATTTCCACTCGTGCCCCTTGGTCTGTAATAGAACTTATTAGTTTCTATGTTTTTACAATTTTTGATATGTGGGTTTGTGGCTTCAAAACCTGATGGTTTCATTAAATGAAATTGAAGAGGGCGGCCTCTCTTTTGCTAAAAAAAACTCGATCCTAGCCTAACCGCCTGCCACAGCCACATGCGGCCGACGGCACTAACTTTCCCTTCCATAGTTGCCTCCTTCGTTACCAATCCCCCTCCCCGTTCCCCTAAAGCTAACTGACTAGAACATCAATCTTGAACTCTCCTCCCCCATTGGCATTGTTTTCGAATGGCTATCCCAACTAGCCGTGGCACCTCCGTCTCACCCTCCGGGCTATGTGGAGAAGGTGAGAGCATCCACAGCTGAATACACCAAATTTCTCCCCTCAAACGTCTGCGGACGCGTCTGGTGCATCCGCGTACAATGATCGGTTACACCTCAAATTTTCTTTGCTCAGCCTGATACCTCAATTAGCAAACCTCAAACCCATATAAACACATGCAACATAAATTATCTCTACAATGCAACACAAATCATCGGAGTACTACATCACATGCCACCAAACTACCAAAAATTGGAATGTTCTACCTGCATACTAGCTATGGAGAAAGATCATCCACAGCTGTCCTTGCCCTCTTTCTCGATGAAGTAGCGCTCGAAAATGCAAATTGGATCAAGTCGGATCTGCTCATTGTCGACGCTTTCTGTCGATGTCATCCTTCTCCTCTTTGGGGGACAGTCCGACCATGGCACGGTCCACCCAATTTTGCTCTTAGGAAAGAGCGCGCCCGTTCCTCCACTGTCGCTTCTTTAGGATGCGGGCACATATAGCTTCCTCCTCTGCAGCAGCGCGTGCCAGCGTGGGCCTCCGCCTCCATGTCGGCGGCGGGGCGGGCCTTCATACGTCCATTTTGCATCATGCTTTTATATCGATATTTATTGCATTATGGGCTGTTATTACACATTATGACACAATACTTATGCCTATTCTCTCTTATTTTACAGGGTTTACGTAAGGAGGGAGAATGCCGGCAGCTGGAATTCTGGGCTAGAAAAGGAGCAAATATTAGAGACCTATTCTGCACAACTCCAAAAGTCCTGAAACTCCACGAAAGTTATTTTTGGAAATAATAAAAAATACTGAGCGGAAGAAATACCAGAGGGGGCCCGCACCCTGGCCACAAGGGTGGGGGCGTGCCCTACCCCCCTAGGCGCGCCCCCTTGCCTCGTGGGCCCCCTGTTGGCCCTCCGGTGCCCATCTTATGCTATATGAAGTCTTTCGTCCGAAGAAAAATCAGAAGCAAGCTTTCGGGACGAGACTCCGCCGCCACGAGGCGGAACCTTGGCGGAACCAATCTAGGGCTCCGGCAGAGCTGTTCTGCCGGGGACACTTCCCTCCGGGAGAGGGAAATCATCGCCATCGTCATCACCAACGCTCCTCTCATCGGGAGAGGGCCAATCTCCATCAACATCTTCACCAGCACCATCTCATCTAAAACCCTAGTTCATCTCTTGTATCCAATTCTTGTCTCTAAGTTTGGGATTGGTAGCTGTAGGTTGCTAGTAGTGTTGATTACTCCTTGTAGTTGATACTAGTTGGTTTATTTGGTGGAAGATCATATGTTCAGATCCTATATGCATATTAATACCCCTCTGATTATGAACATGAATATGCTTTGTGAGTAGTTACGTTTGTTCCTGAGGACATGGGAGAAGTCTTGCTATTAGTAGTCATGTGAATTTGGTATTTGTTCGATATTTTGATGAGATGTATGTTGTCTCTCCTCTAGTGGTGTTATGTGAACGTCGACTACATGACACTTCACCATTGTTTGGGCCTAGAGGAAGGCATTGGGAAGTAATAAGTAGATGATGGGTTGCTAGAGTGACAGAAGCTTAAACCCTAGTTTATGCGTTGCTTCGTAAGGGGCTGATTTGGATCCACTTGTTTCATGCTATGGTTAGGTTTACCTTAATACTTCTTTTGTAGTTGCGGATGCTTGCAATATGGGTTAATCATAAGTGGGATGCTTGTCCAAGTAAGGACAGCACCCAAGCACCGGTCCACCCACATATCAAATTATCAAAGTACCGAACGCGAATCATATGAACGTGATGAAAACTAGCTTGACGATAATTCCCATGTGTCCTCGGGAGCGCTTTTCTCTATATAAGAGTTTGTCCAGGCTTGTCCTTTGCTACAAAAAGGATTGGGCCACCTTGCTGCACTTTATTTACTTTTGTTACTTGTTACTCGTTACAAATTATCTTATCACAAAACTATCTGTTACCTATAATTTCAGTGCTTGCAGAGAATACCTTGCTGAAAACCGCTTATCATTTCCTTTTGCTCCTCGTTGGGTTTGACACTCTTACTTATCGAAAGGACTACGATAGATCCCCTATACTTGTGGGTCATCAAGACTCTTTTCTGGCGCCGTTGCCGGGGAGTGAAGCGCCTTTGGTAGGTGGAATTTGGTAAGGAGAAATTTATATAGTGTGCTGAAATTTACTGTCACTTGTTACTATGGAAAGTAATCCTCTGAGGGGCTTGTTCGGGGTATCTTCACCCCGACCAGTAGAGCAAAGAGTCGCTCCTCAACCTACTGAACCTACTGAAAATTAAAATGTCTGCTTTGAAATTCCTTCGGGTATCTTAGAAAAACTGCTAGCTAATCCTTTTGCATGAGACGGAACAATGCATCCTGATGAGCACCTAATATATGTGGATGAAGTTTGTGGATTATTTAAGCTTGCAGGTGTGCCCGATGATGTTATTAAGAAGAAGGTCTTCCCTTTATCTTTGAAGGGAGATGCATTGACATGGTATAGGCTATGTGATGATATGGGATCATGGAACTACAAATGATTGGAATTGGAATTTCATCAAAAGTTTTATCCTGTGCATCTTGTTCATCGTGATCGCAATTATATATATAATTCTTGGCCTCGCGAAGGAGAAAGCATCGCTCAAGCTTGGGGAGGCTTAAATCAATGTTATATTCATGCCCCAATCATGAACTCCCAAGAGAAATAATTATTCAAAAATTTTATGCTCGGCTTTCTGATAACAATCGCACCATGCTCGATACTTCTTGTGTTGGCTCTTTTATGATGAAGACTATTGAATTCAAATGGGATTTATTGGAAAGAATTAAACGCAACTCTAAAAATTGGGACCTCGACGAAGGTAAGGAGTCAGGTATGACACCTAAGTTTGATTGTGTTAAATCTTTTATGGATACCGATGTTTTCCGTAAGTTTAGCACTAAATATGGACTTGACTCTGAGATAGTAGCTTCTTTTTGTGAATCTTTTGCTACTCATGTTGATCTCCCTAAGGAGAAGTGGTTTAAATATCATCCTCCCATAGAAGTAAAAGTAGCTGCACCTACTAAAGTTGAAGAAAAGACTATTACTTATAATGATCCTATTGTTCCTACCGCTTATGTTGAGAAACCACCTTTTCCTGTTAGGATAAAAGATCATGCTAAATCTTCAACTGTGGTTCGTAAAAGCAATATTAGAACCTATACACCTCCTGAGCAAGTTAAAGTTGAACCTAATATTGCTATTGTTAAAGATCTCTTGTCTGATAATATTGATGGGCATGTTATTCATTTCTGTAATGAAACTGCTAGAATTGCCAAACCTTGTGCTAAAGATAAACATAGACCTATGGTAGGCATGCCTGTTATTTCTGTTAAAATAGGAGATCATTGTTATCATGGCTTATGTGATATGGGTGCCAGTGCTAGTGCTATACCTCATGACTTATACAAAGAAATTATGCATGATATTGGACCTCCTGAGATAGAAGATATTGATGTTACCATCAAGCTTGCCAATAGAGATACCATATCACCCATTGGAATTGTTAGAGATGTTGAAGTCTTGTGTGGGAAAACTAAATATCCTGCTGATTTTCTTGTTCTTGGTTTCCCACAAGATAGCTTTTGTCCCATTATTTTTGGTAGACCCTTCTTGAACACAGTTAATGCTAAGATAGACTGCGAAAAGGATGTTGTTACTATTGGTCTAGGTGATATGTCTCATGAGTTCAACTTTTCTAAATTTCGTAGACAACACCGTGAAGAGGAATCGCATAGTAAAGATGAAATTATTGGTCTTGCTTCTATTGCCGTGCCTCCTAGTAATCCTTTATAACAATATTTGCTAGACCATGAAAATGATATGTTTATGAATGAAAGAAGGAAAATAGATGAAGAATTCTTTAAATAGGAACCCATCCTGAAACACAACTTGATTGTTGAAATCCTAGGGGATCCTCCTCCACCCAAGGGTGATCCTGTGTTTGAGCTCAAACCGTTACCTGATACTCTTAAATATGCTTATCTTGATGACAAAAGGATATATCCTGTTATTATTAGTGCTAACCTTTCAGAGCATGAAGAAGAGAGATTATTGAAAACTCTGAAGAAGCACCGCGCTGCTATTGGATATACTCTTGATGATCTTAAGGGCATTAGCCCCACTCTATGCCAACACAAAATAAATTTGGAGAAAGATGCCAAACCAGTTCGTGATCACCAACGACGGCTGAATCCTAAGATGAAAGAAGTGGTAAGAAAGGAAATACTAAAGATTCTTGAGGCAGGTATTATTTATCCCGTTGCTGATAGTCAATGGGTAAGTCCTGTCCATTGTGTCCCTAAAAAGGGAGGTATTACCATCGTTCCTAATGATAAAGATGAATTGATCCCACAAAGAATTATTACAGGTTATAGGATGGTAATTGATTTCCGCAAATTAAATAAGGCTACTAAAAAAGATCATTACCCCTTACCTTTTATCGATCAAATGCTAGAAGATTATCCAAACATACACATTTTTGCTTTCTAGATGGTTATTCTGGTTTCTCTCAAATACCTGTGTCAGCCGATGATCAATCAAAGACCACTTTTACTTGCCCTTTCGGTACTTTTGCTTATAGACGTATGACTTTTGGTTTATGTAATACACCTGCTACCTTTCAAAGATGCACGATGGCTATATTCTCTGACTTTTGTGAAAAGATATGTGAGGTTTTCATGGATGATTTCTCTGTTTATGGATCCTCTTTTGATGATTGCTTGAGCAACCTTGATCGAGTTTTGCAGAGATGTGAAGAAACTAAGCTTGTCTTGAATTGGGAGAAGTGCCACTTTATGGTTAATGAAGGCATTGTCTTGAGGCATAAAATTTCTGAAAGAGGTATTGAAGTTGATAAAGCTAAAGTTGATGCTATTGAAAAGATGCCATGTCCCAAGGACATCAAAGGTATAAGAAGTTTCCTTGGTCATGCCGGCTTCTATAGGAGGTTCATTAAGGACTTCTCAAAAATCTCTCGGCCTCTGACTAATTTATTACAAAAAGATATACCATTTGTCTTTGATGATGATTGTGTAGAAGCATTTGAAATACTTAAGAAAGCATTGATCTCTGCACCTATTGTTCAGCCACCTGATTGGAATTTACCTTTTGAAATTATGTGTGATGCTAGTGATTATGCTGTAGGTGATGTTCTAGGGCAAAGAGTTGATAAGAAATTAAATGTTATTCAATATGCTAGTAAAAATCTAGACAATGCCCAGAGAAATTATGCTACTACTGAAAAAGAATTCTTAGCAGTTGTATTTGCTTGTGATAAGTTCAGACCTTATATTGTTGATTCTAAAGTAACTATTCACACGGATCATGCTGCTATTAAATACCTTATGGAAAAGAAAGATGCTAAACCTAGACTTATTAGATGGGTTCTCTTGCTGCAAGAATTTGATTTGCATATTATTGATAGAAAGGGAGCTCAGAACCCCGCTGCAGACAACTTGTCTAGGTTAGAAAATGTTCTTGATGACCCACTACCTATTGATGATAGCTTTCCTGATAAACAATTAAATGTCATAAATGCTTCTCACACTGCTCCATGGTATGCTGATTATGCTAATTACATTGTTGCTAAATTTATACCACCTAGTTTCACATACCAGCAAAAGAAAAAGTTTTTCTATGATTTGAGACATTACTTTTGGGATGACCCACATCTTTATAAAGAAGGAGTAGATGGTGTTATTAGACATTGTGTACCTGAGCATGAACAGGAACAGATCCTACGCAAGTGTCACTCCGAGGCTTACGGAGGACACCATGCTGGAGATAGAACTGCACATAAGGTATTGCAATCCGGTTTTTATTGGCCTACTCTCTTCAAGGATGCCCGTAAGTTTGTCCTATCTTGTGATGAATGTCAAAGAATTGGTAATATTAGTAGACGTCAAGAAATGCCTATGAATTATTCACTGGTTATTGAACCATTCGATGTTTGGGGCTTTGATTATATGGGACCGTTTCCTGCCTCTAATGGATATACACATATTTTAGTTGTTGTTGATTACGTTACTAAGTGGGTAGAAGCTATTCCAACTAGTAGTGATGATCATAACACCTCTATTAAGATGCTTAAAGAAGTTATTTTCCCGAGGTTTGGAGTCCCTAGATATTTAATGACTGATGGTGGTTCACATTTTATTCATGGTGCTTTTCGTAAAATGCTTGCTAAGTATGATGTTAATCATAGAATTGCATCTCCTTATCACCCGCAGTCTAGTGGTCAAGTAGAATTGAGTAATAGAGAACTCAAATTAATTTTGCAAAAGACTGTTAAAAGATCTAGAAAGAATTGGTCCAAGAAACTTGATGATGCATTATGGGCCTATAGAACTGCATATAAAAATCCTATGGGTATGTCTCCATATAAAATGGTTTATGGAAAAGCATGTCACTTACCTCTCAAACTAGAACATAAGGCATATTGGGCCATTAAAGAGCTCAACTATGATTTCAAACTTGCCGGTGAGAAGAGGTTATTTGACATTAGCTCACTTGATGAATGGAGAACCCAAGCCTATGAAAATGCCAAGTTGTTTAAAGAAAAAGTTAAAAGATGGCATGACAAAAGAATACAAAAGCATGAGTTTAATGTAGGTGATTATGTATTGCTATACAACTCTCGTCTAAGATTTTTTGCAGGAAAACTTCTCTCTAAATGGGAAGGTCCTTACGTTATCGAGGAGGTCTATCATTCCGGTGCCATAAAAATCAACAACTTCGAAGGCACAAATCCGAAGGTGGTGAACGGTCAAAGAATCAAACATTATATCTCAGGTAATCCTATAAATGTTGAAACCAATGTTATTGAAACCGTGACCCCGGAGGAATACATAATGGACACTTTCCGGAACGTTTTAGACTCAAAAGGAATAGGTAAGTGGTACGGTAAGTAAACCGACTCCAAAACAGTTCTAAAGGAAATTTTTCTCCGTTTTGGAATATTTAGAAAAATAGAAAAATAAGAAGCAGTCCAGGAAGGACACGAGGGCTCCACGAGGGTGGAGGGCGCGCCCTACCCCCTGGGCGCGCCCCCTGCCTCGTGGGCACCTCGTGTGCTCTCTGGACTCCGTTTTCTTGCACGTTATGTATTTTGGTCGGTAAAAAATCATTATATAATCTCCCGAAGGTTTTGACTCCTGTATCACACAATTGTCCTCTTTTCTTGTTTCGAGCTGTTTTTCTGATAGATCTAGATCATCATGACGTCTCCAAGTGCCCCCAAGGACAAGTTCTTCGAGAAGGTCATTAACCCCTACCTCGCGGAGGTGCTGCAACACCCTCAAACCATTGAGATGCGTGAGGGGGTGCTGCACATCCGCGGTGTCGAGGGACCACGGAGGACCGGAAGCGTGGAGGCGAGGCTCAAGGCAATGGAGCAACAAGTTTTCAAGTGCCAGGAGATGGTGGAGCGTGGACTTGACTCCAATCACATGATGATTGCGGAGTTCACCAACAACCACAAGCTGGACGCCAAGGACATTGGGGAGGCCATCTTCAAGCTTCACGAGAAAACCGAGCACCTCCAAGCACAAATCTATGACCTGTAAAACCAAAACTGTGAGTATGAATATAGATTCAAGAGGATGAGTTTGGGTGCAGATTTAAGGATACCGGAGACTCAATCATCCTTCTATGATGGTGAGCCTATGCCTTGGAAGATGGACAACAAACCTACATCATCAACAACCCCTTCACCAGCAAAGGAGACATAATCACTTGGGTATGGGCACTCCCCTTGGCAACTGCCAAGCTTGGGGGAGGTGCCCCGGTATCGTATCACCATAACACTCCTATCTTTACCGTTTTCTTAGTTCGATCCTATTAGTAGTATCTTGATCTAGTAGAATAAAGTTTTGGTATGATCTAGTTTTGAGTTTCGCTTTATGATCCCTCTATGTAATCGAGTCCGTGAGCTATATAATAAAGATTAGTGTTGAGTCAAGGGCTTGATTATCTTGCTATGATCTTGAATGAATAAAAGAAAAGAGAAAAAGAATAAAAAGAAACAAAGAGATGATATTGATCTTATGGAGAGTAATGACTTCACATAGAAAGAGTATGATGATTAAAAATTGTTGAGAGTTGACAAACATAGTTCTGGTCATCATAGCAATTAATAGGAAGTAATAAAGAAAGAGAGGTTTCACATATAAATACACTATCTTGGACATCTTTTATGATTGGGAGCACTCATTAAAATATGACATGCTAAAGAGTTGATGTTGGACAAGGAAGACAACGTAATGGGTTATGTTTTCTTATATCTGAGATAAAGTATATTTTCATGGATCATCCAACATGTTGAGCTTGCCTTTCCCCCTCATGCTAGCCAAATTATTTCCACCAAGTAGAGATACTACTTGTCCTTCCAAAAACCCTTAAACCAGTTTTGCCATGAGAGTCCACCATATCTACCTATGGATTGAGTAAGATCCTTCAAGTAAGTTGTCATCGGTGCAAGCAATAAAAATTGCTCTCTAAATATGTATGATTGATTGGTGTGGAGGAAATAAGCTTTATAC
This sequence comes from Triticum aestivum, assembly GCF_018294505.1. Lineage (NCBI taxonomy): Eukaryota > Viridiplantae > Streptophyta > Magnoliopsida > Poales > Poaceae > Triticum > Triticum aestivum. Next base: position 479,213,559 of record NC_057814.1, on the reverse strand, counting down.
GATCTTGTGATGTGGAAGAAATAAAAGCGACGGACTGCATAATAAAGGTCCATATCACAAGTGGCAATATAAAGTGACGTTCTTTCGTATTAAGATTGTGTGCATCCAACCCTGAAAGCGCATGTCAACCTCTGCTTCCCTCTGCGAAGGGCCTATCTTTTATTATTATCTTCTACCTTATGCAAGAGTCATGGTGATCTTCACCATTTCTTTTTACATTTTATCCTTTGGCAAGCACAGTGTGTTGTAAAGATCCTGATACATATATCTAATTGGATGTAAGTTAGCATGAATTATTATTGTTGACATTACCCTTGAGGTAAAAGGTTGGGAGGCGAAACTATAAGCCCCTATCTTTCTCTGTGTCTGGTTAAAACTCCGTAACCACAAGTATTGCGTGAGTGTTAGCAATTATGAAAGACTAAATGATAGTTGAGTATGTGGACTTGCTGAAAAGCTGTAACATAGACTCTTTCTGATGTTATGATAAATGGCAATTGCTTCAATGACTGAGATTATAGTTTGTTAGTTCTCAATAAAGTTTCTGATTCATACTTTGCATTGTGAATAGATTATTACTTGAGCATAAGAAATCGTATGACAATATCCATATATGTTGCTGTTATAAGACTAACCATGATGCCCTCATGTCCGTATTTTATTTTATCGACACCTCTACCTCTAAACATGTGAACATATTTATCGTTATCGGCTTCCGCTTGAGGACAAGCGAGGTCTAAGCTTGGGGGAGTTGATACGTCCATTTTGCATCATGCTTTTATATTGATATTTATTGCATTATAGGCTGTTATTACACATTATGTCACAATACTTATGCCTATTCTATCTTATTTTACAAGGTTTACATAAGGAGGGAGAATGCCGGCAGCTGGAATTCTGGGCTGGAAAAGGAGCAAATATTAGAGACCTATTCTGCACAACTCCAAAAGTCCTGAAACTCCACGAAAGTTATTTTTGGAAATAATAAAAAATACTGAGCGGAAGAAATACCAGAGGGGGCCCACACCCTGGCCACGAGGGTGGGGGCGCGCCCTACCCCCTGGGCACGCCCCCTGCCTCGTGGGCCCCCTGTTCGCCCTCCGGTGCCCATCTTCTGCTATATGAAGTCTTTTGTCCGAAGAAAAACAGAAGCAAGCTTTCGGGACGAGACTCCGCCGCCACGAGGCGGAACCTTGGCGGAACCAATTTAGGGCTCCGGCAGAGCTGTTCTGCCGGGGACACTTTCCTCCGGGAGAGGGAAATCATCGCCATCGTCATCACCAACGCTCCTCTCATCGGGAGAGGGCCAATCTCCATCAACATCTTCACCAGCACCATCTCCTCTAAAACCCTAGTTCATCTCTTGTATCCAATTCTTGTCTCTAAGTTTGGGATTGGTACCTGTAGGTTGCTAGTAGTGTTGATTACTCCTTGTAGTTGATACTAGTTGGTTTATTTGGTGGAAGATCGTATGTTCAGATCCTATATGCATATTAATACCCCTCTGATTATGAACATGAATATGCTTTGTGAGTAGTTACGTTTGTTCCTGAGGACATGGGAGAAGTCTTGCTATTAGTAGTCATGTGAATTTGGTATTCGTCCGATATTTTGATGAGATGTATATTGTCTCTCCTCTAGTGGTGTTATGTGAACGTCGACTACATGACACTTCACCATTGTTTGGGCCTAGAGGAAGGCATTGGGAAGTAATAAGTAGATGATGGGTTGCTAGAGTGACAGAAGCTTAAACCCTAGTTTATGTGTTGCTTCGTAAGGGGCTGATTTGGATCCACTTGTTTCATGCTATGGTTAAGTTTACCTTAATACTTCTTTTGTAGTTGCGGATGCTTGCAATAGGGGTTAATCATAAGTGGAATGCTTGTCCAAGTAAGGACAGCACCCAAGCACCGGTCCACCCACATATCAAATTATCAAAGTACTGAACGCAGATCATATGAACGTGATGAAAACTAGCTTGACGATAATTCCCATGTCTCCTCGGGAGCGCTTTTCCCTATATAAGAGTTTGTCCAGGCTTGTCCTTTGCTACAAAAAGGATTGGGCCACCTTGCTGCACTTTATTTATTTTTGTTACTTGTTACTCGTTACAAATTATCTTATCACAAAACTATCTGTTACCTATAATTTCAGTGCTTGCAGAGAATACCTTGTTGAAAACCGCTTATCATTTCCTTCTGCTCCTCGTTGGGTTCGACACTCTTACTTATCGAAAGGACTACGATAGATCCCCTATACTTGTGGGTCATCGGGCCTCGACCGCCCTCATCCTCTCCTTCCCACGGCAGGCACACCCGTCCCGGAAGCACTCATACACCCGCAGACCAAAGATGGGAAGGCTAACAGACTGTGATGCTGACCAGCAGCCCCCGTGGATCAGAGCGCCCATTGCCCCGATGCAATTGATTCGCATCGGACGGATCCACACGTCGGTCGGGCACACTCCTCCCGGGAGCGGCGGAGGGCAATGCGGATGACCATAGCCTCCTCCATCCCGCATGGGATGACACCCCAGTCGGCAATTCTGGAGTGGTCGGAGTCAAATCTGTTGTCGGCCATGCAAAAAAGGGTCAGAGATTGCCGGAAGGGAGCTTGGGGGCGGAGTGGAGTGGAGTGGACTGGCTAGGATTTGGTCCGGGAAGCGGATGACGACGAATACATGTGGGATCAGGGTGGGCCAGCGTAGACTAGATCCGATGTGGCGGACGCGCCCGGGCATCCCCATATTCGATCCAGATTTGTGCTGGATATGAGGGGTGCCGGTCAGCCCGGACGTTTATGACCTACATGAGGAGCTCGTCTGGGTCGCAACCTTTTTACCGGTTAGTAACCTGACCGTTCGTCCAGACTCGTACAGTGAGGGTTTAGGATGTCCGGCCGTAGATGCTCTAAGTGATGACTAAAAAAATACTCACGCCTATACCAACTGGTGAGGCCACGTGAATAGGCAGCCACCTACAAGCAACAGAGAATTACTTTCTGGTGCATGCATCGCACAGTTCACGTGTCCTAATCTCGTGAATACTTTAGCGCTCATGGAAAATGTGCTACCGACTCAGCAACAAAAAGCCAATGATACCATCGATGGCACGTCGTGGCCAATTTTCGTGTTTTTGACCCTTTCGCAAAGTTTAACTGGATCGGACCCTGATTCGAAAGTATTTCGGGATTTGATCTTTTTTCTATCGCCATATTGTCTGGCGGTAGGGTATAACTGCCTACCGCCACAAGCTTTGGCAGTAGCACTTAACTGTGCCGTTACGCTTATTTAACGTGAGAAATACCCTACCGCCAGGGTCTTTGACGGTAAGGTGTGCAACCTTACCCGCAAATAGCGTGACGGTAGGAATCTCGCGTGACCTTGTGACCAAGAGACTAGTACTAGTAGCATTGATTCATGCATGCACAGTACACACTCATCTATGCATGCATGACCAGGAGGCTAGTACTAGTAGCATTGATGCATGACAGTGGCAGCAGTAGTTGAATGGATGGCCGAATGGATGGCCGAATGAATGGACTACCAGACGCACAGACGCACACAGTGGCAGCAGCAGCTAAACACAGACGCACAGTACAGGCATGCCGCAGCTAAACACAGACGCACAGTGCTCCGCAGACGCAGGTATAGATGTAGCGCTACTACCAGCAAAGATTGCTTTGATGCATGTCGCCCAGCCTACCGCCAAGCGCGGTAGGGTTGCACGCCTACCACCAAAAGCTTCGACGGTAGGGTATTTTTTATGTCAAATGGATGTGACGGCATAGTTAAGTTCTACCGCCAGAGACTCTGGCGATAAGCAGTTATACCCTACCGCCATCCATTCCGGGTAGAAAAAAAGTCAGATCTCGAAATAATTTCGAATCAGGGTCAGATCCGGTTAAACTTTGGACAAAGGGTCAAAACACTAAAATTGGTCGCACGTCGTCACGTGATTAACCTGCATGGAAGTTCCCAAAAAAGGAATCCATGGAGCGGGAGTCTTGCGGCGGATGTGAAAAGTGCAAAACCATGGGAGGCAACATGGAATCATTTTATTTCCTCTTTTCTCATATCAACGCAGCTGGTGGCCAGTGGCCTGCTGTCCCGGCGCTGCTGCCTGGTTTCCACAAATCAACGACACCCAGCTCTAGATTGTTCGTCCCAATCACGTCATGTCAACATGATGAACATGATGAAAGTTCACAGGGAATTATGTCACGGCAACATGATGAATCTAATCCTCTATTTACTAGCCCGGCCTCGGTTTATATAACACACCGAAGGCCTAGGCTTTAGGAGAGTCCTTGACTTCGGCGCCAAGTTTTGTGGAAACCTCCTTGTATGCGGCATGGTCTGCCCAAAGTGGCCCATGAGTGAACCGCCATGGGGATCCTTGGCCCGATCCAGCTGGTCGGGAGACGACGTGGTGAGTACCCCCTAGTCCAGGTCCAGGACACCGTCAGTCGCGCCACCTTATTTTTGGGCCAAGCCCAAGTAATTTTTAAATAGCTCTTAATTGGCAATTTTTAGTGTCCGTATTGTAGGGGAAATGACTCAGGAAGTGTTTTAGTCCCACCTGACTAGGGGGGCGAAATCCCCTCCCTTCCCCCCGACAAATACAGACCTTAAGGCACCGTTTAGACTTTGGTTTTTATTTAGATTAAAGTTCGCCATAGCTGCAACTCGCGTACTTCGTTTGTGTTCAACGGCCAAACCAAGACATCACAGAACCCCACTTGATTAATAAGGCTTTCCTCTTATATTCACAATATCCTGATTGCAGTCTCAGTTTCTTACTTGTTCTTCGTTTGCTTGCAGGAAATAGACCCTCGTGGTCAGGTTGATCGTGCTCCGGCATGGTCAATAACCCCTCATAAGTTGGTTTAGCGATTGCTAAGACGCAACGTCGTCGCACATTCGTAGTCGGGTCATCAAAGTCGACTCCCACAAAAAATGATAGCTATCTCATCGAAACATCGGGACACCTTAGCCTCTAGCATGTTTATCAAAAACTGGAGTGTCATGATGTTTAAAGTTGACATTGAGAAAGCTTACGACAAAATTAAATAGCCTTTTGTTTACAAAATGCTAAAACTCAAGAAATTATGTAATCAATGGTGTGACTGGGTCATGCATGCTATGAGTAGGGGGTCATGTGGGAGTTAAAGTTAATGATGGCATTGGCCCTTACTCAAAACTCATAAAGGTCTAAGATAAAGAGATGCTCTGTCTCCTCTGCAATTTTGATTTAGATGCCAATGCTCTTTAAATTATTTTAGAAAGAGACAATAACATGGATATGTGAAAGGAGTGCTAGCTGAAAATATGAACAATGGGGTCAATATGCTAAATATGCAGATGACACCATTTTTCTGTTGCAAGATGATGAATATAGTGCTAGAAATCTTAATTCGTCCTTGGTGCTTTTGAACAAATGTCTGGCCTTATAATTAATTTCGACAAGAGTGAGATTATCCTATTTTGAGAGGCTATTAATAAAGCTTCAGTTTACCACAAAATTTTATCGTGTGAATTGGGTAGTGTGCCTTTGAAATACTTTGGTCTTCCTGATTCTGATGTCAGAACTAGAAAACATTTTGAAAGATAGTTATTGTAAAAAATTATAAACTCTATGTGTGTTGGCAAGGAAGATTGTTGAATATTGTTGGGAGAGTAAACTTAGTACAATCCTGCCTAACTTATATCCCCATTTTTATGATGTCATTTTATCCTATCCCTGTGGGGAAGAGCTAGACTAGTATGGAAAGCTGATGAGGCTAAAAAGGAATACCACCTAGACAATTGGAAGACTTGTTATATACCAAACAACAAGGTGGCTTGGGAATCTTGAATCTTGAATTGTGGAATAAAGCTTTGCTTGCCAAATGGTTCTGGAAACTTGAAACTAAAAATGGTCTTTGGCAAGAAGTTTTGCTAAAAAAATATGTGAAAGATAAATGTATTTCTTGGATTAAACCTAGAGTGGGAGATTCTCATTTCTGGTCTAGTCTATGGAAAGTCAAAGGTTTATTCTACCAACATGTGAAGAAAAAAATTGAGGATGGCAAGAAACACTAGATGTTGGGAAGATTGGCGGGTTAGAGATAAACCTCTTAAGGATGCCTACCCTGAATATTATTTTACTAGCTTTAATCATAATATCTCTCTAGCTAAGGCTACTGAGAAGGGATCATTTTTTTCCTTTAGAAGAACCTTATATGGAGAATCTCTTGATTTGAGGAATAGCTTGAAAGATAGGTGTGAGGAATCCCAATGCATGGGGGGAGAGATGAGGTCAAGGGATACTTACTGTAGATAGGAAATTTTCTATTAAATCCTTATATTCGTTCTTTATAAAAATAAATTGTGGTTTTCCACGGAAATTCCAGTGGAAGATCAAAGTTCTAACCAAAATCAAAATTTGCATGTGGCTGGTCAACAAAAAGGGTATCCTGACTAAAGATAATCTCCTTGGAAGAGGTTAGAAAAGGGATAAATGTTGTGCCTTTTGCGGCCAAGATGAAAGCATAGATCACTTATTTTTCACTTGATCTACGACTAGGATGATCCGAAGCCTGTTGAAATGTGCTTTTGATTTAAACTCTACTCCTTTCCATCTTAAAGATTAATTGCTTGGACAGATGGATCAAATCTTTCCCGAAACTTGACAAGAAGTTGGTGCTTTTGGGGGTTTCTGCTCTCTTGGTTGATCTAGAAATGTAGAAATGATATAATCTTTGACAGGAAAACTTTTGTGATCTTATGATGTTTGTGAAACTAATGTGCAATTGGATCAATGATTGGTATGTGCTACAGATAAAGAACCTAGAGGCAAAGCTACTGACTCTAGGAGCAAAGCTAGTTGAGCAGGTAGCAAGTGATGTGTATCGCGCATCACAAGGGTGGAGGCCTGGAGTTCCAAGGCTAGGTGGCTAATAATATAGGCAACTAGGGAGAAGATGAATGAGTCTTTTACCTGCTGGCTCCTACATTTTGTGGGCCTACTATGCTGATTGATGCTTATGGCTCTTGCATGATCTAGTTGGTATGTGTGAAGTTTGGCCCTTGTGCTCCTTGGTCAATAATAAAACTTGTTAGTTTCTATCTTTTCTCAGTTTCGGGTATATGGGGGTTTGTAGCTTCAAGACCTAATGGTTTCATTAAATGAAATCAAAGAGGGTGGCCTCTCTTTTGCTACCAAAAACTCGACCGTGGCCTAACCACCTGCCACCGCCACCAGCGGCCGACAGCGCTACTGAGCCCTTCCAGAGTCGCCTCCTTCGTTGCGCCCCCCCCCCCCATTCCTCTAAAGCTGACCGATCTTCGGTGCTAGTGGAACATCAATCTTGAACTCACCTCCCCTATTGGCACAATTTCACATTGTTCCTATCCCAACTCGTTGTGGCGCATCCGTCTGACCCTCTGGGCTATGTGGAGAAGGTGAGAGCATCCACAATCGAATATACCAAATCTGGCCCCTCAAACATCCGCGGACGCGTCCGGGTGCGTCCACGGACATATTGACCGGTCACACCTCAAATTTTTCTTTGCACAAACTAATACCTTAATTAGAAAACCTCAAATCCATACCAACACATGCAACGTAAACTATCTCTACAATGCAACACAACTCATCTGAGTATCACATCACATGCCACCAGACTACCAAAAATTTGAATGTTCTACCTACATACTAGCTATGGAGAAAGATCATCGATGACTGTCCTTGCCGTCTTTCTCGCGGAAGTAGCGCTTGAAAATGCAAAATGGATCAAGTCAGATCTGCTCATCGCCGACGCTGTCCATCACTGTCATCCTTCTCCTCATTGGGGGACAGTCCGACAATGGCACAAACCACCCGATTATGCTCTCAGGCAAGATCGCGTCCATTCCTCCCTTGCCACTTCTTTAGGATGCATGCATAGATGGCTTCCTCCTTTGCAAGAGCGCGTGCCTCCGCCTTCGCCATGTCGGCGGCGAGGCGGACCTCTGCCACCCTCATCCTTTCATCCCCACGGCGGGCACACGGTCCCTGTAGCACTCATACGCCGGCAGACCGGAGATGGGAAGGCTAACGGACCGTGATGCTAACCGGCAACCACGACGGATTTGAACGCATGCACCGACGCATCTGATTCGCGTCGGACAGATCTAGACGTCGGTCCAGCGCACTCCTCCCGGGAGCGGCGAAGGGCAATGCGGATGGCCATAGCCTCCTCCATCCCGCATGGGATGACACCCCAGTCGACGAATCTGGAGTGGTCGAAGTCATATCTGTCGTCGGCCATGCAAGAGAGTGTCGGATCGCCGAAACAGAGGTTGGCGGCAGAGCGTAGGTGGACTGAAGTGGATTGACTAGGGTTTGGTTCGGGTAGCGTATGGCGATGAATATACATGGGATCGAGGTGGGCCAGCATGGATCCGATGTGACGGACGCGTCCGGACATCCTCATATCCGCGCCAGATTTGGACTAGATATGAGGGGTGCCGGTCAACCTGGGTGTTTAGGATACGAGGAGCCCGTCCTAAAGTGAGGGTTTGGGGTGTTCGGCCGTAGATGCTCTTACTGATGACTACAAAAAGGGTGCTTATAGGCGCCGGCGCGCCGGCCGAAAGTTTCGGCTGGTCGAGCCCATGCCATTGGATGTGAGCCACGCGGCTGTTGGATACAGGCAAAAAAAATAGATCATCCCTAGCTTCTTCATCCTCGGGCAGTCAGGCTGGGTCCGCATGTCCCGCTCGGGGAGCGCGGCAACGCGCCTCCTGTCCCCTCCGGTGGTCGTCCCCGTCGTCAGTCCCCACCCTCGCCGGTCTTCCTCATCGCCCGCCGGACCCCGCCCTCGCCGGCCGTTCTCGTCACCGGTCCACACCCTCCCAGCCTCGTTGTCGCTTCGACACATGCAACTGCTCCACCTGCGGTTGCAGCTCTTGACGACGACGGTTGTAGCTCCGCCGCCACCCCTCGCCATTGATGCTCGCTGCAGGGAATTACGTCGACGACAGCCGCCAGTCAATCAACGCCATTTGATTGGATGTAGCAAAAACCTTCACCGGTAGTAGCAAAATCAAACTACGGGTGCAGCAAAAATGCCGTCGCCGCCTTCGCGAGGTCGCAGCTCCGCCTTACATGGATGTAGCAAAAACCTCCAACGGTAGTAGCAAAATCCTACTACGGTTGCAGCAAATCATCGTTGTCGTCATCGCGAGGTTGCAGCTCCGCCTGATGGATGTAGCAAAATCCAACTACGGTTGCAGCTTCCCCTTGTTGTGCAGTGCCATTAAAGCTTTCCATGTCTATGGTTGAAGCTTTTTTCAACAGTTGTTGAAGCTTTTCTAGATGACGGTTGCAACACTTGTATACGCGGTTGGATCCGGGCATGGCGGCCGCCGAGGGAGCGCCTGGCCGCCGGCGATGGAGCTTGTGGTGGCCCAGTCGCAACCCGAGAGGAGGGGGGACGGGATGCGCGCGCGTGAAGGCTGTAGGTAGGGGATGGATCTGGCCATGACAGCAGGCAGCCATGGCGGCCGGCGAGGGAGCGCTGGCCACCGGCGATGGAGCTCGTGGTGGCCCAGTCGCAGCCCGGGAGGGAGGGGGAGGGATGCGCTCGCGTAAGGCTAGAGGTAGAGGATGAAGACGCATAGGGAAGGAGGCGGGGCGCGCGGGGCCACTGCATGGTGCGCGTTTTGCTAGCGTGGTGTGCGAGCCGGCTGAAAGTTCGGCCGGGGCAAAAAAATACTGACGCCTGTACCATCTCTTATTCGCTGATGACAGCCTGCTGTTCTTCAAGGCAAATATTGTGGGAGCTAACGAGGTGAACCAATTGTTGGATGTTTATTGTCAGGCTACGGGCCAACGGGTTAACTACGATAAGTCATCCATCTTCTTCAGCAAAGGTGTTCCAGACAATATCCGCAATGAGATCAAAGGTTTGTTAAATGTTCCCAATGAGACTCTAAATGAGAAGTATTTGGGTATGCCTTCAGATATAGGGAGTTCTAAGAATGGGGCATTTAAATACCTTAAAGATCGTTTGTGGAGCAAGATTCAGGGTTGGATAGAGAGGACACTCTCAACGGCTGGAAAAGAAGTCTTGGTGAAATCAGTAGCACAATCGGTGCCAGTATATTCCATGTCGTGCTTCAAGTTACCCAGAGGACTTTGTGAGCATTTGAACATGTTGATTCGGAAGTTTTGGTTGGGGGGGGGGGTAAAAACGGACAACGCAAACCCCATTGGGTGTCTTGGAAGGCTATGACGCAGCCTAAAGCAATGGGAGGTTTGGGCTTCAAAGATTTCGAGCTATTTAACTTAGCAATGTTGGCACGTCAGGCCTGGCGCCTGTTACAAGAGCCGGAGTCTTTGAGTGCTCGTATTCTGAAAAGTGTTTACCACCCCAATACTACCATTCTTCAAGCCAACTTGGGGAACCATCCTAGCCAAGTCTGGAGGGCTATCATTGAAGGGCGTGACACTTTGAAACAAGGGCTGATCAGACGCATTGGCGACGGTGCAACGACCAACATTTGGGAAGATAACTGGCTCCCACGAGAGGAGATGATGAGGCCTTATGGCTGCATTGCAGCAAATCCACCTGCGGTTGTGTCTGACCTAATCGATCCGACCTCGGCCTTGGAATAAGGAGTTGCTACAAGCCACGTTTATGCAATTTGATGTGAAGGTTATCTTGAGCATCCCACTATGCACAATGAACATGCAAGATTTTTGGTGCTGAGCTCACGAGAAGAGTGGCAGTTTTTCGGTCAGATCGGCGTACCGAATGCTAGTGTCAACACGGCAAAGGCGAGAGGCATGGCTGGACGGTACATCGGGATCCTCGAGTACCCACTTGGAGGAGGGAGCATGGAAAACTTTATGGAGGACAGAGGTACCAGCTAAATTGCGTATGTTCCTATGGAGACTCTCGAAGCACTCGCTACCATCAGAGGACGTCTGTGCTCATCGACACATGTCGACTTCGAGTTCATGCGGGATATGTGGCGCGCCGGATTCATGGCGGCACTCCCTCCTTGAGTGTACAGTATCCAGATGTACTTGGGCTCTCATCGATGAGGATCGGGGAAGCAAGCTAGCAGTGAACACTGAACCGAGTGCAAAGAATTGGCTTTTCTCGCTACTAGAAACACTATCGCATGATCAGTTTGTGCTAACTGCAGTTACCCTTTGGGCAATCTGGACTTCTAGGAGGAAAGCCATCCATGAAGCTATATTCCAATCTCCACATGCAATACAATCTTTCATCTCTCGATTTATTGCAGACTTGAACGTCGTGCGATCGAAACAACCAACACAGCGGAGAGTGGCCAATGTGCAACCAGGAACCACTAATCGACCAAGAGCTCCTCCGGCAAATTATGCTAAGATTTACGTGGACGCGGGCGTACGCGCCCAAAGAGGTGGGTCGGCAGCAGCGGTCTGCAGGGATAGCCACGGCAACTTTTTGGGAAGCTCAGCGCTAGTTGTGTATGGAGTCAGTGACCCAGCGACGTTGGAGGCGATAGCCTGCCGGGAAGCTTTATTTCTTGCTGAAGATCTTCATCTCCAAAGATTCATCATCTCTTCCGACTGCAAGCAGGTGATGGAAGACATCATGAAGGGCAGCAATGGTCACCACGGAGCAATCATTCATGAGATAAAATCTAGATCGGCCCCCTTTTTTTGTAACTTTATTTTTGAAAGTCGTAGTGTTAATGTCGAAGCTCATAGGTTAGCAAAATTTGCTAGAAACCTAGCTCCGGGTCGTCATGTTTGGCTTGGCCAGCCACATGATCCAGTTTGTATCCCACCTTCTGTGGAATTTGATTAATAAAGTGGCTTCATTCCTCAAAAAAAAAAAACCCTACAAGCAACAGAGAATTACTATCCGCTGCGTGCATCGCACAGTTCACGTGCGCTAATCTCGTGAATACTTTAGCACTCCTGGAAAATGTGCTAACCACTCGCAATATAAATTAGCAAAGCCAATGATACATACCATCGACCGCACGTCGTCACGTGATTAACCTGCATAGAGGTTCCCAAAAGGAATCCATAGAGCGAGAGCCTTGTGGCGGATGTGAAAAGTGCAAAACCATGGGAGGCAGCATGGAATCATTTTATTTCCTCGGTTTCCACAAATCAACGGCACCCAGCTCTAGATTGTTCGTCCCAATCACGTCATGTCAACATGATAAAAGCTCACAGGGAATTATGCAAGAATTCTTAGCTTCAAAGCAACCGGAAATGCTTTCTTGGCACTGACGCGCAAACAATGATATCAGATCAGCCTGTCAACCGGTTCAATATTTTCACATTTCCTCTTTGTTGCTTGCAAGAGCCTATATTCAGTTACATGTTCGTGAATTTGAACGTTGAATACATTTTACACTGTCGTGACTAAACTAACGCAGGCTGCTGCTAGAATATCTTGAAAAGATGCGCATGCACATGGCAAAAAATATTTACAGTTCATCATTCCACCCACTGCACGGCATAAGGGAAAAAAAGGTGGGCTCTTGGTCAAAGCAGTCACCGGACGGCGGAGGCCACGGTGTGCGCCCAGAGCCGGAGGTTCTCCTTGAGGTCAGCGCCGTCGGCGGCGGCCGGGATCCTGAAGTTGCTCAGCACCCGCCTCACCTCCGTCTCCTCGTCCTCCCACGCCTCCGACAAGTACGGCCTCCTCGGCGCCGCGTCGGAGGCCTCCGCGGCGGCCCTGTTCCTACAGGCTTCCTCCTCGGCGCAGGCCGCCGCCTCCGCCGCCTTGGCTCTTCTGGCTTCTTCCTCCGCGCGCAGCCGCCTGAGCCCCGGCACGATGGACGCGAGCTCGGCGTCGACGTCGGTCTCGGAGAAGGTGAAGCCGAGGTCCTGCAGGCCCTTGACCTCCTCGAACTCCAGCTCCGACAGGCTCCGCCCGCGGCGGCTCCTCCGCCTCCTCCCGCCGGGCCGCCGCGCCTCCGGCCTCCGGCGCTCGGGCAGCGGCTCCGGCGCGGCCAGGCCGTCCTTCCCGGACAGGATGGTCTCGAGCCTCGCGCGGTGGCCGTTGGGGATCTTGAGCGGCTCCAGCTGGCCGTGGAACGCGGCGGCCTTGGCCTCGTCGCTCCGCGTCCTGCGGTGCCGCTGCAGCCCGGACGGGGCCCGCCGCAGCTCGCTCTTGCTCTCCTCCGCCGGCGCCTGCTCCGGCTGCTCGCGCTCAGGCGCCGGCGGCGGCGGCTGGGGCGCGGGAGGGGAGTAGGCGTTGAGGACGAGGCGGTGGAACCAGTAGGTGTCGTAGAGCGCGATGGCCTCCTCCGCCACGGCCAGCTGCGGCCGAGGCTGCCGCTCCATTCGGGGGGAGAGAGGGTGCGCGCGCGTTGGGTTCCGCGACGGGACTGGCTGCGGTGGGCGTTGGGAGCGGCGGCAGGCGAGGTTTTTATATGCAAAACGCAGCCCCGTCTAGTCTAGCAGAGCCGAGCGCGTCGGTCGGCCGGTCCGGTGGTGTGCAATTACACGGTGCACGCGGGCAACGTGCGGGCGTAGAAGTTTCTGAGACTACTTGGCCGTCACGTATATTGTACGAGCATGTGCTGACGATCTCGGCTGATGCCTGTGGCCGTGTCGCCTGGTCGGAAATTCTCTGCGGTATTTCGTACGCTGGTGCCGGCGTACGTGTCATTCTGTGCAGGCGATGCAGTTGCTATCTACACAATTTCCCTTCCATGTAAAAGAGGACACATTACATCAGGCTTTCTGAAGACACTCCCTAACAATAGAGAACACGGCCGATTATGGTGCATTTGTGGCATTTTTACGACGGATCCACAGGTGAAGCGAAGCGGCAGCTAAAAATGGATGAGACGCGAGCTCGAAACCAAGCCATCCATGTCGTTTAGCAGATATTGAGGTGACTTGGTCGAGGACCACCAGGCAGAAGAGGGGTTGCTTTCCTGCTGACTCGTCCATGTTCCCTGTGATCGCACGGTACGAGACAGGCCCCAGCTCCACATTGAGTATAACTAACAGTTGGCCCATTCTTGTCATCTGAAACCGACCCGTCCAAACTGGAGTAGATCCATCGGAACATGCATCACCTGCGTATAGTTCGCCGAGTACGTGATTTTGGGATGCATGTGCGAAAATAACGAAGACTCTTATCAGGAATTGACGCACCCATCAGCTGAGCTTTCGGGACCCAAGCATAAGGGATGTTAAGTGCTCTTTATCGTCTCATATCTATCTTAACGAATGCTAGGTAGATAGACGTCTAAAGTAGAGGGTTATTAAGGAGCTATGAGAAATTTCGCAAAAAGAATAAAGAACAAAGAGAAGAAAGTGCTTGAGGACATTGTTTGGTTCTCGCAAAAAAGAAAGGGCGACGACGAATGATCGACCACCTCCATGTCCATTGAACAGAGTTGTTGATAACCATCTGATCTGCCCACGATCAACCATCTTTGCAACAATGTGTCGGTGCAGTATTTTTTGCAACACATGTCTTGTTCAAAAAACCCGCCAAAAGTTGTTGTTGCAGAAACTTTCAAAATCGTTTTTTTCTTGTGAATGGTTTTAAAACACCTTGTTGTAGAAAACAAAATTCGAGTGTAGATCCCACTCCACGTTGTAGGGGCCGCGACGACGAGCGCCACTGCAAACCGCGGCACGACGAACGCACTCCCCATGGCGACCTCCTTGTCTAGCAGCAGCGTTCGACGCGGGCGAGGTCGGTGTCGGCGTTCTAGAAACGGGGGTCCCCAGACTTGCCTGCCTGCGGCCCACGGCGTGGCTCTGCGAGCGGGCCCGTATGGCCCATCTTCATCAACAAGGCATTCAAAACCCTCGCGAGGCGGACGACACAAGACCTCCTCAGGGGCGGCCTCACCAGGTTGGCTCGCGAGGGACGGAGAGATCAAGGCAAGGCAAACCTCGCGAGGCTTTCGTGACGTGAGCCATGACGATCGAGACCAGGCGGGCGCCAGCGCGCACAGTGTCCTTGTTTCCTATTTGGTTCTAAGGAAGTAAGCGCAGACGAGGAGTACCGAGGCGTCGAGCAAATGTTTCCATATCGGTGCAACGAGACCAAGACCAGCAGGACGGAGGTCACCATGGAGCCCAAGGCGGCGTCACCACCAGAGCCTTTTGCAGGCGAAGACTGCTTTTGTCAGGATAAGCTGTACTAGCTGTCCCCTTTCAAATTTGCCGTTGTTGGCTCCCTTCCCGCTCAATATTTGGGGAGAGGACCAGGGCCTCTATAAATAGGACTAGCCACCACAGTAGGAAGGGATCGGTTCAATTCTCCATCCTCACACCCACCAAGCACAAGAACACCTCAACCTCAGGAGGCTGTTCTTCCCCTTGTAACTGTTATCCTCAGCCTGAGAGGCAATCCACCACCATCATACTGGAGTAGGATATTACACCACAACGGTGGCCCGAACCAGTATAAATCTTGTGTCCTTTGTGTTGCGAGTTCGTCGAGTTAGTCCTTGAGATCTTAGCGAAGCTAGGACGTGGATCAGTAGGGGGAGATCTTCATGCGCACCCCAGAATTCGAACCTTGAGGGTTTTGCCGGAACCCGTGATCCGACATTTGGCGCGCCAGGTAGGGGTGCGTCGTAGCTTTCCTTCCGTCGATCTGCGCTCCGCCACCACCGCGCTCCACCCTCATGGCAGGCGTCCCGCTCCCGGCTCCGACGGCTGACGCCGACGATGGGGGCAGGGGGCTCCGAGCCCTGGCCCCCGCCTTGCGACAGGTGCAATGGCCGCCAAGTTCAAGCCGGAGATGCCGCCGCGCTACGACGGCGCGGCGGACCCGTCAGCTTTCCTGCTGGCATACAAGGAGGCCGTCCTCGAGGCCGGGGGTGACGACACGGTCATGGCCAACTGGCTTCCCATGGCCCTCACCGGCGCACCGCGCGCCTGGCTGCTCAGCCTCCCCGGATCCACGGTGGCATCTTGGGAGGAGTTGCGCGGCCTCTTCACTGCGTGCTACGCGGCACCGGCACACCACGCGGTTGCGGCCCTGCTAGGTGGCTCTCAAGCGCCGCCCTCAGATCGCCATATCAAGCCGTTCCTTCGCCAGATCGGCACCGTTACCAAGCGCCCGGGGCTCCGCCAGGCTGGGCGGCGCCCGGGGCTCCGCCAGGCTGGGCGGCGCCCGAGGCCGACCTCACCTTCGACTCAGAAGACCACCCCGTCACCGCCGCTGGCTTGGGTATTCTCCCGATGCTTTGCACGCCCACCATTTGCAACATGGCTGTCACCAAGACCCTCGTCGACGGAGGCGCCGGCCTCAACGTGCTCTCCATGGAGGCCTTCAGCCTTCTTCACGTCCCGCTCGAGCGGCTCCGCCTCAGCAAGCCTTTCTCAGGAGTTGGCGGCGGCACCGCCCACCCCCTGGGGCAGATCCGCCTCCCAGTCACCTTCGGCATGCGCGACAACTACCGCACCGAGCTGGTCGACTTCGACATCGCCCGCATCGTCCTCCCGTACAACGCCATCCTTGGGTACCCAGCTCTGGCCCAGTTCATGGCAGCGACCCATCCGGCCTACAACCTCATGGAGATGCCTGGGAGAAAAGGCGTCCTCACCATCAAGGGGGACGCCAAGGAGGCCCTGACGGCGCTCAGGCTTGCCCTCAAGACCGCCGCGGTGGCACAGCCCGTCGGCGCAGGCACCTCCGAGGCCGAGGGAGCCGCGCCAACCAAGAAGAAGCTGCTGTTCACCCAAGACAAGGCAGAAACCAAGCAGGTGCCGGTCGATGAGGACGGGTCCTCAGGAGCCACCTTTACCATAGGTGCTGACCTCGACCCAGACCAAGAGGAAGCGTTGGTGAAGTTCTTGCGCGCAAACAAGGAGATATTCGCATGGGAACCCAAGCAGCTGGTGGGGGTCCCGAGAGAGGTGTTTCAGCATCACTTGAGGGTGTGCCCCAGTGTACGCCCTGTGAAGCAGCGGGCGAGACGACAGTCCATGGAGAAGCAGGCCTTCATTGTCCAAGAAACCCGCAAGCTAGAGGCGGCGGGTGCCATTCGCGAGGTCCGGTACCCCGTGTGGCTGGCAAACCCTGTCGTTGTGTCGAAGAAAGGCGGGAAGGAGCGGATGTGCGTCGACTTCACCAACCTCAACAAGGCCTGCCCCCAAGATCCGTTCCCGCTTCCACGCATCGACCAGATCGTCGACTCCACCGCCGAGTGCGGCCAGTTGTGCTTTCTAGATGCATTCTCAAGGTATCACCAGATCAAGATGGCGGTAGAAGATGTAGAGAAGACATCCTTCTTGACTCCGTGTGGAGTGTACTGCTACACTTGCATGCCTTTCGGACTGCGTAACGCGGGCGCGACCTTTCAGCGGTTGATGCGCATCGCCTTAGGGCGGCAGCTCGGGAGAAACGCGGAGGCCTACGTCGACGAGATTGTGGTGAAGTCTCGGGAGGCGAGAACCTTGATCCAAGATCTGGAGGAGACTTTCGCGAGCCTACGCCAGATGAACTTGCGGCTTAACCCAGAGAAGTGCGTGTTTGGCGTCCCTTCCGGCAAGCTGCTGGTTTTCCTCGTATCCCATAGAGGGATCGAGGCGAACCCAGAAAAGATCAAGGCCATTGAAGACATGAGCCCACCGCAGACCCTTAAGGAAATGCAGAAGCTGGCTGGTCGGGTAATTGCGTTGGGGTGCTTCATGTCCAAGCTGGGAGAGCGCGCCCTGCCCTTCTTCAAGCTGATGAAGAAGAAGGGCCCGTTCGAATGGACCCCGGAGGCGGACCGAGCTTTTCAAGACCTCAAGAGATACCTGACCAGCCCACCGGTGATGGTGGCACCACGGCCCCTCGAGCCCCTAGTGCTTTACCTTGCTGCCACCCCGTACTCTGCCAGCGCGGCTCTGGTGGCGGTTCGGGAAGAGCGCCAAGCCAAAGGCGCGTCGCGTCGAGCTACGTCGCCGGCCGAGATGACGCAAGATCAGGAAGGCGCCGCAAGAGCCGTAGCAGCAACAGAGGACCAATCCCGGCAGGACGACGCCGCCGAGGTCCCGACAAGCGATCGAGCGTCGGGAACTCCACTACCTCAGGAGACGCCCCAGCTTCCGCAAGACACGAGCCTCACCAACGCGCCAGCTCTCATCGAGCACCCGGTGTATTTCGTCAGCACGGTGTTGCGGGACGCAAGGGAACGATATCCCATGCCTCAGAAGCTCTTGCTCGCACTCTTGGTGGCCTAGCGTAAGTTGCGGCACTACTTCCAGGGCCACCCCATCAAGGTCGTCTTAGCCTACCCATTGGAAAGAGTGCTCAGGAGCCCCAATTCTGCCAGAAGGGTCGCTGAGTGAAACATCGAGTTGTAGGCATTCCAATTGGAGTTCAGCACTACCAGGGTCATCAAGGGAGCCGCGCTCGCTGATTTCGTGGCAGAATGGACGGATGCCCCGTCTCTTGAGGTAGGCGAGGACCGGTCCACCTCGCCGGGAAGTGAAGCGCCTGATGGCTGGGTCATGTATTTTGATGGCACCTTCGCGCACCAGGGCGCGGGGGCTGGAGCAGTACTCATCTCGCCCACCCAAGACAAGCTCTACTACGCCATGCAGCTCTGCTTTCAGCGGGGCGAGAAGGTCTCCAACAACATCGCAGAATACGAAGGCCTCATAGCTCGCCTGAAAGCTGCGGCAGCTCTGGGGGTGAAGCGCCTCACCGTTAGGGGCGACTCATAGCTCCTCGTTAACTTCTCCAACAAGGTATACGAGCCGAAGGACGAGCACATGGAGGCATACCTCGCGCAGGTGCGCAAGATGGAGAAGCAGTTCCTGGGCCTGGAGTTGCAGCATGTGCCCCGCGGCACCAACAAGGAAGCTGACGACATCGCCAGGAGGGCATCCAAGCGGCAGCCCCAAGAGCCTGGCGTCTTCGAGGAGCGGCTCTTCAAGCCATCAGTGACACCACCACTTTCAAGGACAGCTCAGCCTCGGGAGGAACTCCCGCAGCCGCCTACCACAGGAGCCCTAGCCTGTGGCCCGACTTCGGGAGCGCGCCTACTCTTGGCGCTCGAGCCCCAGGAAGGATGCTGGACCAAGGAGTTCAAGGAATACCTGATGCAAGGGGCGCTGCCGGAGAAGGAGGAGGACGCGGAGCGCGTGGCCCGGCAAGCCACGACATACTGCATTCAGGACGGTGAGTTGTACAGGAAGCGACCAAATGACGTTTCATTGCGTTGCATCTCTAGAGACCAGGGGAAGGACTTGCTATCTGACATACACGGTGGGGACTGCGGGCACCACTCGTCATCACGAACCCTCGTCGGCAAGGCGTTCCGCAGCGGGTTCTACTGGCCCACGGTGCTCAACCACGCAGCAGAGCTGGTGAAGTCCTGCGAAGCCTGCCAATTCCACGCCAAGCAGATCCATCAGCCGGCTCAAGGCCTCCAGACCATCCCGCTCACATGGCCGTTCGCGGTTTGGGGGCTGGATATCTTGGGCCCGTTCCCTCGAGCGCCTGGGGGCTACCGCCATTGACAAGTTCACCAAGTGGGCGGAGGTGGAAGCCGTCCGCACCATCCCAGCGGGCTCCGCGGTCAAGTTCATCAAGGGCCTCGTGAGCCGTTTCGGGGTCCCCAGCCGCATCATCACTGATAACGGCTCGTAGTTCGCTAGTAATCTCTTCAAGACATACTGTGCTAACCTTGGAACGCAGATCTGCTATGCTTTGGTGGCGCACCCCAGGAGCAATGGTCAGGCTGAACGCGCCAACGCAGAGGTCCTGAGGGGCCTCAAGACCAGGACCTTCAAGAAGAAGCTCGAGGCCTGCGGCAGGGGCTGGTACGACGAGCTCCAGTCCGTGTTGTGGTCCATCCGCACCACCGCCACCAAGCCAACGGGCGAGACCCCGTTCTTCCTCGTCTACGGAGCAGAAGCGGTCCTCCCTCACGAGGTCAAGCATCGCTCCGCACGGGTCCTGGCGTTTGATGAAGCGCAGCAGGACGCCACGCGGGGGATGGACCTCGTGCTGGGGGAGGAACGCCCCCGCGAAGCCGCACTGCGGGCGGCAAGGTATCAGCAGGCGCTACGGCGATACCACTGCCGCAGCATCCGCTCCAGGACGCTCGAGGTGGGTGACCTCGTCCTGAGGCGGGTCCTCTCTAGGGAAGGGCTGCATAAGCTCTCACCCATGTGGGAGGGCTCGTTCAAGGTCGTCCATGTCTCCAGGCCTAGCGCCGCGCGCCTGGAGACACAGGACGGGGTACCCATCCAGAACGCGTGGAACATCCAGCACCTCTGGAAGTTCTACCCATGAAGAAGGCCTAGTGCCTGTGAAGAAAGGCCTAATGCCTGTGAAGAAGGCCCAGTGCCTGTGAAGATCGCCGCTCGTGACACTCTCACGTAATAACGAGTGGGGCTGTACATGCCCCGGAGTCTCAAGAGTGCCGCCCTCGGGCCTCGGGGGCTCCCTCCCACGTCCTAGTGGCAGCACTTAGCTCCGCGCTGGTAAGAAGACTTGAAGACTAGACTAGGTGTCGGACGCGGCTTTTCATTTGCTTTCCGCAGTTGGCTCCCCTCCTTTTAATTGAAGTATGCTTCTGGTGTTCCTTGCTGATTTGGTTCCGCCTCCTTTTGCTGCTGTTCCCGACTCCAGTTTAACCTGTTCTCTCTCTCTCTCTCTCTCTCGCATACCTCGCGAGGGGGCTAGGCAGGTGCCCTCGCGAGCGTTTTTCCTTTTCTCTGCCTTCCATCTGCCTTTTCGCGAGGCACCCCTGTTCGAGCCCACAAGCTGGCGTATCTCCCCTAATCCGTGCCCCTCGGGTACCGCGATATGAAGCGCCGGGTCAAGGCTCGGGTGAACGATAAGCCCCCTAGCGAGCTTCCTAATGATTTTTTGGCAGTTCCTAAGCGCCCACCAAATCAAGGAAGGCCTTGACAGGCACCAGGAAACGAGTGCCTCGTGAAGAGGAGGCTACCCCGAACGTGCCAAGCTAAGTTGTCTCCACACAAAATAACGACACCGCACGGAAGCAACCAACATAGCATGACGATTGAGAAATCATAGTTCGGTACACACTCCTCCGGGGCCCACATTGGTTTCTTTTTGATGCAGGAAGGAAAGGAAGAACAAAATAAAAGCGGCGCCTGCCCCTACAGTGGTTCACGGGGGCAGGCTCTTGGCGTCGTCCTGGGCTCAGCCAGACCCCTCCTTGCGCTTCACGGAGGCACGGCGGCGAGACGACCCGCTGCCACCTTCGAAGCGGCCGCGGCAGCGTGGCGGCAGGTCGTAGCCACCACTGCTGGAGCTGTTGCCGGGGGAAGAACCACCGTAGCCGGACGAGACACGGCCGGCACCAAAGGCGGCTTCGCCCTCATCCTCGTCTCGACCATCGCCAAGGCCAAGCACCTCCTCGTCGTCGTTCACCTCGGGGCAGCACCCGGCGCGACGACCATCTTCCCCAAACAGCCTCACGTAGAGGGTCGCATCACCGTCATACTTGAAAATGAGGGTGCACCGCCTGCCCAGGCCACACGCGCGGGCGAACGTCTGCCAACCGCGGGCCAGAGCTATGTTGCTCGTCGGCGAAGAAGCGCGGGAGTTGAAGCCAGTTGCCGGCCGGGTTCTCCGACCAGACGACGAACTCCGGCAGCACTTCCGCCGAGTGGAAGCGCGGCCAGGGAGGTCGTGCAACCATGGCACGTCTCCCTTCATCGACAGGGCTGCCACGACTGGAACGACCCCTGCCACGCGCAGCGGCGTCACCACGGGAACGAAGGGCCGCGGCGGGGGTCGCGGTGTGCTTGCAGGGACGGCCGCGTCCACGTTTGGGCGCCGGGGAGCCGGGCCCCTCGCGAGGAGCCTTCCCCTTCTCCGCGGCAGAGAACCGCTTCGACGGCGCCATTGGTGTCGGCAGTGGAGTAGAGGAAGAGAAGCAAGCGGATGGGGAGAGATGGGCGATGGGGGCTCTGCCCCCCTCCCCATTTATAGCAGGAGGAGGCCAACCGGCGCCCCCCACGATCGCAGGTAATGATGATTTTTCCTTGCATGTCGCAGGGACTTGTCAAGTCGGACAGTTGCCGAGGCAGCATGGGGAAGCGGAGACGCCCACGTCCAATCAACCGCCACATGTCGACCAAGGCTGCAGGCTATTGGGGCCCGCGGCGCTCCGCACTTGACCTTTGGCTTCGCCTCGAAGCCAAGCCCAAGCGCGCCTTGGGCCCGGGGGCTACTGTCGACGTTCTGGGAACGGGGGTCCCCAGACTTGCCTGCCTGCGGCCCACGGCGTGGCTCTGCGAGCGGGCCCATACGGCCAATCTTCATCAACAAGGCATTCAGACCCTCGCGAGGGGCCAAGCCTCGCGAGGCAGACGACACAAGACCTCCTCAGGGGCGGCCTCACCAGGTTGGCTCGCGAGGGGCTGATACGTCTCGAACGTATCTATAATTTTTGATTGTTCCATGCTATATTATATTCTGTTTTGGATGTTTAATGGGTTTTATTATACACTTTTATATCATTTTTGGGACTAACCTTTTAACCGGAGGCCCAACCCAAATTGCTGTTTTTTTGCCTATTTCAGTGTTTCGCAGAAAAAGAATATCAAACGGAGTCCAAACGGAATGAAACCTTCGGGAACGTGATTCGGAACAAACGTGATCTAGAGGACTTGGAGTCCACATCAAGAAATCAACGAGGAGAGCACGAGGCAGGGGGCACGCCTACCCCCCCCCCAAGGCGCGCCCTCCACCCTTATGGGGCCCACGTTGCTCCACCGACGTACTTCTTCCTCCTATATATACCTACGTACCCCCAAACCAACAGAAGCATCCACGAAAACCTAATTCCACCGCCGCAACCTTCTGTACCCGTGAGATCCCATCTTGGGGCCTTTTCCGGCGTCCTGCCGGAGGGGGCATTGATCACGGAGGGCTTCTACATCAACACGATAGCCTCTCCGATGATGTGTGAGTAGTTTACCTCAGACATTCGGGTCCATAGTTATTAGCTAGATGGCTTCTTCTCTCTCTTTGGATCTCAATAATAAGTTCTCCACGATTCTTGTGGATATCTATTCGATGTAATCTTCTTTTGCGGTGTGTTTGTCGGGACCGATGAATTGTGGGTCTATGATCAAGTTTATCTATGAACAATATTTGAATCTTCTCTGAATTCTTTTATGTATGATTGGTTATCTTTGCAAGTCTCTTCGAATTATCAGTTTGGTTTGGCCTACTAGATTGATCTTTCTTGCAATGGGAGAAGTGCTTAGCTTTGGGTTCAATCTTGCGGTGTCCTTTCCCAGTGACAGCAGGGGCAGCAAGGCACGTATTGTATTGTTGCCATCGAGGATAACAAGATGGGGTTTATATCATATTGCATGAGTTTATCCCTCTACATCATGTCATCTTGCTTAAAGCGTTACTCTGTTCTTATGAACTTAATACTGTAGATGCATGCTGGATAGCGGTCGATGTGTGGAGTAATAGTAGTAGATGCAGGCAAGAGTCGGTCTACTTGTCACAGACGTGATGCCTATATACATGATCATACCTAGATATTCTCATAACTATGCTCAATTCTATCAATTGCTCGACAGTAATTTGTTCACCCACCGTAATACTTATGCTCTTGAGAGAAGCCACTAGTGAAACCTATGGCCCCCGGGTCTATTTTCCATCATATTAATCTTCCAACACTTAGCTATTTCTATTGCCGTTTTATTTTACTTGGATCTTTATTTCTCTTTATCATAAAAATACCATAAATATTACCTTATCATATCTATCAGATCTTACCCTCGTAAGTGACCATGAAGGGATTGACAACCCCTTTATCGCGTTGGTTGCGAGGTTCTTATTTATTTGTGTAGGTGCGAGGGACTTGAGCGTGGTCTCCTACTGGATTGATACCTTGGTTCTCAAAACTGAGGGAAATACTTACGCTACTTTACTGCATCAGCCTTTCCTCTTCAAGGGAAAAACCAACGTAGTGCTCAAGAGGTAGTAGGGGCGGACAGATCAAGGCAAGGCAAACCTCGCGAGGCTTTCGTCACGTGAGCCATGACGATCGAGACCAGGCGGGCGCCAGCGCGCACAGTGTCCTTGTTTCCTCTTTGGTGCTAAGGAAGCAAGCGCGGACGAGGAGTACCGAGGCGTCGAGCAAAGGTATCCATATCGGTGCAACGAGACCAAGACCAGCAGGACGGCAGGACGGAGGTCACCATGGAGCCCAAGGCGGCGTCACCACCAGAGCCTTTTGCAGGCGAAGACTGCTTTTGTCAGGATAAGATGTACTAGCTGTCCCCTTTCAAATTGGCCGTTGTTGGCTCCCTTCCCGCTCAATATTTGGGGAGACGACCAGGGCCTCTATAAATAGGACTAGCCAAAGTAGGAAGGGATCGGTTCGATTCTCCATCCTCACACCCACCAAGCACAAGAACACCTCAACCTCAGGAGGCTGTTCTTCCCCTTGTAACTGTTATCCTCAACCCGAGAGGCAATCCACCACCACCACACTGGAGTAGGGTATTACAGCACAACGGTGGCCCGAACCAGTATAAATCTTGTGTCCTTTGTGTTGCGAGTTCGTCGAGTTAGTCCTTGAGATCTTAGCGAAGCTAGGATGTGGATCGGTAGGGGAGATCTTCGTGCGCACCCCAGAGTTCGAACCTTGAGGGTTTTGCCGGAACCCGTGATCCGACAATCGGGGACGACCGTGGGACGGAGGTTGCCAAGGCAGCGTTGTGTAGATCTCGCCAGAGGGGCGCGGATCCGACGGGAGGCGGCTCGGGCGAGGTCTTCAGGTGGACAGTCGAGAGGCGACCGACGGTTGAGGTGATGGAGCTGGAGAGAGGGTCAGGCGACGACGGAGGAGAGAAAGGGGTCCGCGGCGTGCATGTCTGGTGGCTGAGGGGATCTAGATCTTATAACAAACTAGTTGTTATGGGTGAGAAAATTGCAACAATAGCCCAATTGTAAAGAAAAACGATGCTCCGATTAGAGATAGATCCGACGGCCACAGAGACGATTGATGTGCGCAAAATGATCTGTCGGGTGAACAGAAGCGTCTCCCAAAAAGAAAGACATTGCTTGCGGTCGAGCTGGATTTAGATAATTTTCAGTTTGGCTAACTAACTTTTTCTATTTCAGCTATTTCTATGTAATTAATATAATATTACGGGGAAATAAAATCAGCGGCCACAAACTGAGTCCAACTAGCAGCAAGAATATACAGTAGTAATGTCATCTCCAACGCCGACTCTCAAACCGCCTACATCCTTCCGGACCGCTCTGTCCGGACAACAAAATTCATCCAACGCGAGCCTGTATCGGTCCGCAGGACGGTCCGTACCCACTTTCTCCCGCAAATTGGAGACAAAGTGGGGAGAGCTTTGTGGTAGTCCGGACAACAGACACGTAGGACTCCGACACCCCCGGCCCACCCAACCCCCCTCTCATTCCCATTTCCTTCCACTCCGCCCTTCTTCCCCTTTTTGCATCCGCACCATCCACCTCCGTCGCCGCCGATGTACGCCTCTGGCCGCCATAGAGGCATTGTCGGACGTCCGCAACCAGCACCGATGCGCACGCTCGCCTCTACGATGGTGTTGTCCACCCTGGAGTCATCTGTACCAGGTACACTCGTGATGACCTCCATGAAGGAAATATGCCCTAGAGGCAATAATAAAGTTGTTATTTTATATTTCCGTATATCATGATAAATGTTTATTATTCATGCTAGAATTATATTAACCGGAAACTTGATACATGTGTGGATACATAGACAAAACACCGTGTCCCTAGTAAGCCTCTACTAGACTAGCTCGTTAATCAAACATGGTTAAGTTTCCTAAGCATAGATATGAGTTGTCATTTGATGAATGGGTTCACATCATTAGGAGAATGATGTAATGGACAAGACCCATCCGTTAGCTTAGCATAATGATCATTAAGTTTTATTGCTATTGCTTTCTTCATGTCATATACATATTCCTTCGACTATGAGATTATGCAACTCCCGGATACCGGAGGAATACCTTATGTGCTATCAAACGTCACAACGTAACTGGATGATTATAAAGATGCTCTACAGGTATCTTCAAAGGTGTTTGTTGGGTTGGCATAGATCAAGATTAGGATTTGTCACTCTGGGTATCGGAGAGGTATCACTAGGCCCTCGGTAATGCACATCATAATAAGCCTTGCAAGCAATGTGACTAATGAGTTAGTTGCGGGATGATGTATTATGGAACAAGTAAAGAGACTTGCCGATAACGAGATTGAACTAGGTATAAAGATACCAACGATCGAATCTTAGGCAAGTAACATACTGATGACAAAGGGAATTACGTATGTTGTCATTGCGGTACGACCGATAAAGATCTTCGTAGAATATGTAGGAACCAATATGAGCATCCAGGTTTCGCTATTGGTTATTGACCGGAGAGGTGTCTTGGTCATGTCTACATAGTTCTCGAACCCGTAGGGTCCACAAGCTTAACGTTCGATGACGATTTTGTATATATGAGTTATGTGATTTGGTGACCGAATGTTGTTTGGAGTCCCGGATGAGATCACGGACATGACGAGGAGTCTCGAAATGGTCGAGAGGTAAAGATTCATATATAGGACGATAGTATTCAGACACCGGAAGTGTTCTGGGGGTACCGGGTACGTATCGGGTCACCGGAAGGGGTTCCGGGTGTCCCCCCGGCAACTACATGGGCCTAATGGGCCAAGAAGGGGACAGACCAGCCCCTAGGGGGCTGGTGCGCCCCATGTAGGCCAAAATAAGGGGGAAGGAAAGCAGAGAAGAGGGAAAGGAAGGGGAGGGATTCGGCCTCCCCCTTCCTTCTCTCCTCCCTCCTCCTTCCTTCCCCCTCCGGATGAATATGGAAGGGGGAGGCCGAATTGGGAGGCGCCCAAGTAGGATTCCTCCTACTTGGGGCGCCCATTGCCTGCCTCTTCTCCCCTCCAACCTATATATATGAGGGAGGCACCGCTAGAACACACAACATTAACTCATAGCCGTGTGCGGCGCCCCTCCACAGTTTACGTCTCCGGTCATATTATCGTAGTGCTTAGGAGAAGCCCTACGCGGATCACTTCACCATCACCGTCACCATGCCGTCGTGCTGACGAAACTCTCCCTCGACACTTTGCTGGATCAAGAGTTCGAGGGATGTCATCGAGCTGAACGTGTGCAGAACTCGGAGGTGTCGTACGTTCGGTACTTGATCGGTTGGAACGAGAAGGAGTTCGAATACATCAACCGCATTGTCAAACGCTTCCGCTTTCGGTCTATGAGGGTACGTGGACACACTCTCCCCTCTCGTTGCTATGCATCTCCTAGATAGATCTTGCGTGAGCGTAGGAATTTTTTTTACATGCTACGTTTCCCAACAGTGGCATCCGAGCCAAGTCTATGCGTAGATGATATGCACGAGTGGAACACAAAGAGTTGTGGGCGGTGATCATCATACTGCTTGCCACCAATGTCTTATTTTTATTTGGCGGTATTGTTGGATGAAGCGGCCCGGACCAACCTTACATGACCACATTCATGAGACCGGTTCCACCGACAAACATGCAACTAGTTTTGCATAAAGGTGACTAGCGGGTGTCTGTTTCTCCAACTTTAGTTGAATCAAATTTGACTGCGGCCGGTCCTTGTTGAAGGTTAAAACAACAAACTTGATAAATCACCATTGTGGTTTTCATGCGTAGGTAAGAACGGTTCTTATTAGAAGCCCATAGCAGCAATGTAAAACTTGCAACAACAAAGTAGAGGACGTCTAACTTGTTTTTGCAGGGCATGTTGTGATGTGATATGGTCAAGACATGATGTGATATACGTTATTGTATGAGATGATCATGTTTTTTAAAAGTTATCGGCAACTGGCAGGAGCCTTATGGTTGTCGCTTTATTGTATGAAATGCAAACGCCATATGTAATTGCTTTACTTTATCACTATGCGTTAGCGATAGTTGTAGAAGCAATAGTTGGCGAGACGACCACGACGGTACGATAGAGATCAAGGTGTCGAGCCAGTGACGATGGAGATCATGACGGTGCTTTGGAGATGGAGATCAAAGGCACTAGATGATGATGACCATATCATGTCACATATTTGGATTGCATGTGATGTTTATCATTTATGCATCTTATTTTGCTTAGTACGGCAGTAGCATTATAAGATGATCCCTTACCAAAATTTCAAGGTATAAGTGTTCTCCTTGAGTATGCACCGTTGCGACAGTTCGTCGTGCTGAGACACCACGTGATGATCGGGTATGATAGGCTCTATGTTCACATACAACGGGTGCAAGACAGTTTTGCACATGCGGAATACTCGGGTTAAACTTGACGAGCCTAGCATGTACAGACATGGCCTCGAAACACTGGAGACCGAAAGGTCGAACGTGAATCATATAGTAGATATGATCAACATAGAGATGTTCACCATTGAAGACTACTCCATCTCACGTGATGATCGGACATGGTTTAGTTGATTTGGATCACATGATCATTTAGATGACTCGAGGGATGTCTATCTAAGTGGGAGTTCTTAAGTAATATGATGAATTGAACTTAATTTATCATGAACTTAGTCTTGATAGTATTTGCATATCTATATTGTAGTTCAATAGCTCGCGTATAGCTCACCTATTTTATTTTTGATATGTTCCTAGAGAAAACTAAGTTGAAAGATGATAGTAGCAATAATGCGGACTGGGTCCGTGATCTGAGGATTATCCTCATTGCTGCACAGAAAAATTATGTTCTTGATGCACCGCTAGGTGACAGACCTATTGCAGGAGCAGATGCAGACGTTATGAACGTTTGACAAGCTCAGTATGTTGACTACTTGATAGTTTAGTGCACCATGCTTTAGGGCTTAGAACCGAGACTTAAAAATGTTTTGAACGCCATGGAGCATATGAGATGTTCCAAGAGCTGAAAATGATATTTCAGACTCATGCCCATGTTAAGAGGTATGAGACCTCTGATAAGTACTTTGCCTACAAGATGGAGGAGAATAGCTCAGCTAGTGAGCATGTTCTCAGAATGCCTGGGTACTACAATCGCTTGAATCAAGTGGGATTTAATATTCCAGATAAGATAGTGATTGACAGAGTTCTCTAGTCACTACCACCAAGTTACTAGAACTTCGTGATGAACTATAATATGCAAGGGATAACGAAAACGATTCCCAAGCTCTTCGCGATGCTGAAATCGGCGAAGGTAGAAATCAAGAAATAACATCAAGTGTTGATGGTTAACAAGACCACTAGTTTCAAGAAAAAGGGCAAGGAAAAGAAAGGGAACTTCAAGAAGAATGACAAGCAAGTCGCCAATCCCGTGAAGAAGCCCAAAGCTAGACCTAAGCCTGGAACTGAGTGCTTCTACTACAAAGGGAATGGTCACTGGAAGCGGAACTACCCCAAATACTTGGCAGATAAGAAGGATGGCAAATTGAACAAAGATATATTTGATATACATGTTATTGATGTGTACTTTACTAGTGTTCATAGTAACCCCAGGGTATTTGATACCGGTTCAGTTACTAAGATTAGTATCTCGAAACAGGAGTTGCAAAATGAACATAGACTAGTTAAGGAGGTGACGATGTGTGTTGGAACTGATTCCAAGGTTGATAAGATCACCATCGCAAACTCCCTCTACCTTCGGGATTAGTGTTGGACCTAAATAAATGTTATTTTGGTGTTTGCATTGAGCATGAATATGATTAGATCATGTTCATTGCAATACATTTATTCATTTAAGTCAGAGAATAATTGTTGTTCTGTTTACCTGAATAAAAACTTCTATTGTCATACACCCAATCTGAATGGTTTATTGAATCTCGATCGTGATGATACACATATTCATAATATTGATGCCAAAAGATGCAAAGTTGATAATGATAGTCCGACATATTTGTGGCACTGTCGTTTAGGTCATATTGGTGTAAAGCGCATGAAGAAACTCCATGCGAATGGACTTTTGGAATCACTTGATTATGAATCATTTGATGCTTGCGAACCATGCCTCATGGGCATGATGACTAAAACTCTGTTCTCCGGAACAATGGAGCGAGCCACTGACTTATTGGAAATAATACATACCGATGTATGCGGTCCGATGAGTGTTGAGGCTCGTGGCGGGTATTGTTATTTTCTGACCTTCACAGATTATTTGAGCAGATATGGGTATATCTACTTAATGAAACACAAGTCTGAAACATTTGAAAAGTTCAAAGAATTTCAGAGTGGAGTAGAGAATCATCGTAACAAGAAAATAAAGTTTCTATGATCTGATCGCGGAGGCGAATATTTGAGTTACGAGTTTGGCCTTCATTTAAAAGAATGTGGAATAGTTTCAAAACTCACGCCACCTGGAACACCACAGCGTAATGGTGTGTCCGAACGTCATAACCGTACTTTATTAGATATGGTGCAATCTATGATGTCTGTTACTGATTTACCACTATCGTTTTGGGGTTATGCATTAGAGACAACTGCATTCACGTTAAATAGGGCACCGTCTAAATCCGTTGAGACGACACCGTATGAACTGTGGTTTGGCAAGAAACCTAAGTTGTCGTTTCTTAAAGTTTGGGGTTGCGATGTTTATGTGAAAAAGCTTCAACCTGATAAGCTCGAACCCAAATCGGAGAAGTGTGTCTTCATAGGATACTAATATGTCTCCAACGTATCTATAATTTTTGATTGTTCCATGCTATATTATATTCTGTTTTGGACATTATTGGGCTTTATTATACACTTTTATATTATTTTTGGGACTAACCTATTAACCGGAGGCCCAGCCCAGAATTGCTGTTTTTTGCCTATTTCAGAGTTTCGCAGAAAAAGAATATCAAACGGAGTCCAAACGGAATGAAACCTTCGGGAACGTGATTTTCGGAACGAACGTGATCCACAGGACTTGGACCCTATGTCAAGACATCAACCAGGAGGGCACGAGGTAGGGGGGCGTGCCTACCCCCCCAGGCGCGCCCTCCACCCTCGTGGGCCCCCTATTGCTCCACCGACGTACTTCTTCCTCCTACATATACCTACGTACCCCCAAACTATCAGATACGGAGCCAAAAACCTAATTCCACCGCCGCAACCTTCTGTACTTGTGAGATCCCATCTTGGGGCCTATTCCGGAGCTCCGCCGGAGGGGGCATCGATCACGGAGGGCTTCTACATCAACACCATAGCCTCTCTGATGATGTGTGAGTAGTTTACCTCAGACCTTCGGGTCCATAGTTATTAGCTAGATGGCTTCTTCTCTCTTTTTGGATCTCAATAGAATGTTCTCCCTCTCTCTTGTGGAGATCTATTCGATGTAATCTTCTTTTGCGGTGTGTTTGTTGAGACCGATGAATTGTGGGTTTATGATCAAGTTTATCTATGAACAATATTTGAATCTTCTGAATTCTTTTATGTATGATTGGTTATCTTTGCAAGTCTCTTCGAATTATCAGTTTGGTTTGGCCTACTAGATTGATCTTTCTTGCAATGGGAGAAGTGCTTAGCTTTGGGTTCAATCTTGCGGTGTCCTTTCCCAGTGACAGTAGGGGCAGCAAGGCACGTATTGTATTGTTGCCATCGAGGATAACAAGATGGGGTTTATATCATATTGCATGAGTTTATCCCTCTACATCATGTCATCTTGCTTAAAGCGTTACTCTGTTCTTATGAACTTAATACTCTAGATGCATGCTGGATAGCGGTCGATGTGTGGAGTAATAGTAGTAGATGCAGGCAGGAGTCGGTCTACTTGTCTCAGACGTGATGCCTATATACATGATCATACCTAGATATTCTCATAACTATGCTCAATTCTGTCAATTGCTCAACAGTAATTTGTTCATCCACCGTAAATACTTATGCTCTTGAGAGAAGCCACTAGTGAAACCTATGGCCCCCGGGTCTATTTTCCATCATATTAATCTTCCAACACTTAGTTATTTTTATTGGCTTTTATTTTACTATGCATCTTTATCATAAAAATACCAAAAATATTATCTTATCATATCTATCAGATCTCACTCTCGTAAGTGACCATGAAGGGATTGACAACCCCTTATCGCGTTGGTTGCGAGGATTTATTTGTTTGTGTAGGTGCGAGGGACTCGTGCGTGGCCTCCTACTGGATTGATACCTTGGTTCTCAAAAACTGAGGGAAATACTTACACTACTTTGCTGCATCACCCTTTCCTCTTCAAGGGAAAACCAACGCAGTGCTCAAGAGGTAGCAGATACCCAAAAGAAACTATTGGGTACACCTTCTATCACAGATCCGAAGGCAAGATCTTTGTTGCTAAGAATGGACCCTTTCTAGAGAAGGAGTTTCTCTCGAAAGAAGTGAGTGGGAGGAAAGTAGAACTTGATGAGGTAATTGTACCTTCTCTCGAATTAGAAGGTAGCTCATCACAGAAAACCGTTCCCGCGATGCCTACACCAACTAGAGAGGAAGCTAATAATAATGATCATGAAACTTCAGATCAAGTTACTACTGAACCTCGTAGGTAAACTAGAGCATGATCCGCACGAGAGTGGTACGGTAATCCTGTTCTGGAAATCATGTTACTAGACCATGATGAACCTACCACTACTAGGGAAAATACTACTAGTAGCGCTGGAAAACTGGCTAGTAGTAGTGCGGATTCCCGCGCTACAACTAAAAGTTAGTAGTAGCGCGGGTAAACCCACGCTGCTACTAAAATAGTAGTAGCGCTTCTATAGTAACACACGCTACTAGTATCTAGGATACTAGTAGCGCTTCTATAGTAACACACGCTACGAGTATCTAGAAACTAGTAGCGCACATTTTTTCCCAACGCTACTACTAACTAATTACGAACTAAAAAAATTTAAAATCCCCAAATTCCATTTTATGCATTACACATCCTTACAAATCCAAGATTTACAGTAAACCAGGAGCATTAGAGCATATCCAGACGCCTACAGTTCTTGCCAAGTCACTTATTCCCAGCTAGTGCAAACACAGTTACAAGCAAACCAAAATGTATAGAAAGACCAAACTGTGGCATCCTATCTCTCCAAATGATCTGCTCCCGCTGCATCCTTGCAAGCGTCTTCACGATAAGCAAATCTGCAAGAAAAAAGTCAACTTAGCATCTAAATTTTATCCATTGACCTAGCCATGTTCAAGAAGCACTAAATTTAGAACATTTCTATTGTAAATACATGAGGCATCGGAACAGAAAACAAAAGATAAGCAATATCATATGAGCAGAATAAAAAGGAGTTTGGACCATAGCATGGTTAACAATAAAACTAGAAGCAACATGCACGCTTTGCCGCACCGACTCATAAGTCCAGCATAAATTTTGCACGTTGCCCCAAGATGTATTGCAAAGAGCCTCCATATAAGAAATTACAATTTGGCTAATTTGGATATAGAAACAATGCATACATCCCCTTCTTGGTAGAGTAAACACATTGTTTCATCTCAGATGGCAACCATTTAGTCTAGATAAAAGGATAACTTTTAGAAAAAGAATTAACCCTTAAAACCTCTTAACAAAAAATTACATTTTCACTATAGAGTAACTTGGAAAATTTCAAATTTTCAAACATGTTATCTAAAATGGATATCTACGGCAATGCTATTCAGATGAAAAAGGAAAAAGAAAAACCAAACATTAATCAACATAGTAACTTATTTTGCCAAGCCATTGCATTTAGCACCAAGTGCAAATAGGAACTTGTGATCCTTGGAGTCATTGGTGTTGTTGTTTCACCTCCCTTTAATGAAACAGCACATGATGCTACCAATGTCTTGTAATTTTTACGAGCAAGCACGCTGATGATCAAAATCATTGTTGTTATGAACAGACATGCATATGCTCAAAATAAGAAGAGACCATGAAACACTTGGAAATCTTGGGCTGGCCTATTGCGACATAACAAAATAAGAAGAGAGTTAAACTTCTTTCTCTTCCCAGGCACCGCACCTGCGTTCGCATTCGGCTTCGCATTATCCTCCCTCCTTCACTGGAACGGCACACTGCATTTGTAAATGGATAGTCAGCTGCACATCAACAACTAGCAAAGTTCATTACAAATCCAAGGTTCTCAACAAACAATAAGCCATGGATAGAATAAAACATATCTAAACAAACAGCATATATACTACCAATTACCGTTCCTGAATTAGCAGTAATATGGTATGAAAAAGAATTAGATAGTACTCAAATACATCAGATTATATTGCTTACACTAAATAGAAAAATAAAGTAAACTGGAATCATGCTTTCTACTTCACAATGCTTAGAACAGAGTGGGTTTAACAAATAAAGGAAATTATAGGAAAGAAGAAAAACGTACCCTGCAACATTGGTACAAACGAGCACCCTAAGACGAGTCGGCGACATCAAAGAGAAACAGGGCAGCGCTGTTATGATGCACTCGCCTCCATCATCTCCCAACAACCTCCCCCTTTGTCCCTCCTGAGCTTCTGCACACAAACACAAACACTGACCTGCATGTCTAGCTGTAGAAAAGGGATCACAACACACACACACACAGAGAACCAGTTAAACCATGTACCATAGTTGCTGGAGGATCCTAGGGACCCAGCAATCAAGTGCAAAACAAAACTATCTAAATATGCACCTTCAGATGGCTGATACTAAAAGTAAACCATCAACAGTACAGATAGATGTAATAACATTACTAATTGTAAGAACATGAAGGGGGTTCGTTCAGAATGCTAAGTATCTCTAAGGCTGTGTTTGATAGTAAATTATCCGAAAACTAAAGTATTAAAAAATTACAGTATTTTAGCATGAAGATATAAGATACCACAATTTTCAGTTTGTCTAATTTATTTCAGAATTCAAAGTAATATTACAATATAGGGATTTTTACATCTGTGCCCCTGGTTCCTTAGCCCTACTCATTCATCCCCGCGCTCTTAACTTTTGCTCAATTTTCCCCACTCCCTTGCCAGAAACCCTCATAACTGGGCACAACGGACGTTGAAAGGCTTGACCGTTAACTCTGACTAGTGGGGCCATGATGGACTGTGTCGTCCATTCGACCTGACAAGTGGGGCCGCGTTGGGTGGTGTCGTTGTTCGACCGTTAGGCCGTGGTTTCGTTGGGCCGTCCCTTGCATTAAATGTCTACGCGCGCCGCCAGGACAGAAGCCTGCTATGCATGCACCCAGCAAACCCTGCCTGCATGCGTCGATCGAGCATGCATGCGTCGATGCCATGATCCCACGATGCGCCAACCGAGCCTGCATGCGCCGATGCGTCCGCCACGATGCACTGACCGAGCAGCTTTCTTGGACGCCAGCCGCCACGGATGCAGCGACGGTCACTGCCGCTGGTTCCTCTCTTCTAGCTAGGTGGCTACATATTTGTGGCTTGTGTAAAAAAATATCCACTCCCTTGCTTAGTTGTACTCATTCATCCCTACTAACAAAGCTTGCTTGCATGCACTAGGTGGTTACTAACAAGGGAACCCTACTAACAAGCCGAGCTCTCTAAGAAAATAATCAACAAATATGTAGTCCCAATATGTAGATAGGGCCAACAAGCGCATACCACGATCACATAGCTCAAACTAGGAAGAACTTAATAATAGAATAGATAGAAAACTTAATAATAGAATTTAAGAAAAGGGCCAACAAGCCCATAGCAACTCCAACATAGTTCAATTACAACTTAACATAACATAGACTAAAAAAAGATAGAGGGTTTAGAACCCTAGCCACCGCCTTCTCCACCTCGCTCCTCCTCCGGGCGCCCTTTTCACTGCTCCTCCGGAGCGTTGTCGATGGGGTACGGAAGAGTGTGCATGCGCGTCGCAGTGGGGAAGATGTTGTTGTACTCCGTGATCCTATTGTGGGTGGTGAAAGCGATGAACTAGGAGCCACACCAAAACACCCGGCCGAGGAGGTAGAAGGCGTCGAATGTGTTGGTGAAGTGGGCAAGGAGAGCAACCACCACCCGGTTTTGGATGACCTCCTCGACGTGGAACATCGTTGGAGATCCCCTCGGGAGGTGGTGGTAGCCGGACGTGAGGAAGAACTCGGTGAAGTTCCTTGCGGTCCTCAGCCTTGATATCGCTCACACACGTAGTGTGCGATCAACGTACACGCCGGTAGGGTAGAGCCTCTCCGGCACGGTGGGTGGGAAGCGGTAGGTTGGTCCGGTGTACTGCATGGCTGAGGGATGTGCAGAAGACGGAGAAGGGGTCGAAGAGAAAGAAGGGCAGATGGATGAGGGATGGCAGAGGCAGAGGGTGGCTTAAATAGCCGTAGTGCTACGTGTTATTTGGCCGTGGCAATAACAGGGTCAAATGTGAAGTTAGTAGCCCATTTTCGAACCCACAGCAGCATCGGGAGTGTACACGCGTGGGAAATGGTGGTTTGAAAAGAAGAAGAAAAAGAAGCTAATTACACGCGTGTGAATCTGTGGTCATATATATTATATGAACAAAAAGAGACAATTTTTGAATAGTTTGTGGCCATTTTGCATGATAAAAATAAATTTGGCCCTTAAAAATTGCTCATTTGCTACGCAATGTCAATTGATTTCAAACGATGCAAAAATACAGAGCCAACACGTTCACAAAAAACAGAGCAAATGATGCAAAAAACGATGCAAAAATACAGAGCCAACACGTTCACAAAAAACAGAGCAAACGATGCAAAAAAACGACACAATTCGACGGCCCAACCAGAGCTTGGTTTCCTTTTGGGCCCAATAACAATGTTTTTTTTCATGGAGTCCGTGGTGGGCGAGCAGCCGAGCACAACCAATAGGATCGCCTCTCGCGGATCGCCCCACGATCCAACGATGCGGAGCCGTCCTTGTGATCCAACGGCGCAGAGCCTGCACACAGCCAGCCCACCTAGGTCCTTCTAGAAGGCCAGATCTGAGGGTTGTCGCTTGGCGCGAGGGTATGATCGGACGGCTGACGTTGGGAGCTAGGGTTAGGCGAAACCACGCAGGGTTTAGAGGGGTTTTGAGCTGGTCAACGGGGTTTCGAAGGCTTTAACTGAGCATAACTAATTTTAAAAAAATCGAAAAAATATGAAACCTTCGTCGTTCGTCGTTTTATAAGACAAACTAACGAGGAAAAATACTAAACTTGGTCTATGGTTATTTTCATGAAAAAACCCTAGCTGGCACGATCGAGGTCAAATGAGCACCATTAATTTCAAAAAAATCAAAAAAATATAAAACCTGCGCACAATGTTGTCTTATGTGACATGTTACCAACCAAAAATCATAAACTTGGTCTATGGTCATTTTCATGAGAAAACCTTCACACATATGAGCTATCATGTACATGATTTCATAGAGTTCAAGGAGAGGAGGTGGTGTTACCTTCTGTTTTTGAATTTTAAAAAAATCACTAAAGCTTTATTTTAAAGTGAATAAGAAGGATCTGAAGTTAGTTTTCCATTTTCATATTTCAAAATGTGTTTTAATAGTTTTCATATTAAAGCATATGTTTTCAAAAGAAAATGTAAAAATATGAAGATTAATTCAAAAAATAGTGAGACTTCGAATCTACACTATGGAAAGTGAATATGTGTTAATAAAAAACATTTGGCTCATTTAGAGTAGGTTCAAAAAACTTGATTACAAATGGGCTGTTTACCCTAGCCTGGGAGCTTATTTGGAGCACATTTTCTCGAATTCAAATTTATTTGACCTCCTCTAAATCACTTCAAATTTGGCACACATGATCTCCTACACAAACATAGATAGTTTGCCAAGGTTTTACTTGTTTTTGCATTTTCTTGAATTTGTACTGTCCACGTTTGCCAAGGTTTACATGATCTCATTTGGAGCATGCATTTGATTTCCTACACAACATGTGTGATCATTGCAGCACCTAAGATCATAGTTCACAACATCTAAACATAACTAACCATAGATTCAGGACAGACAAATATACCACATGCAAATTTAAGGACAGAAAAATATAGATAGCAACCAGATTACTAGCATAACCAACGAGAGATTCAATTCAACAAACCATAACCAACGAGATTCAGTTCAACAAACCAAAAGTAACCCAACAGTTCAACAAACCAAACGAAAAGTAACACAGCATCACATCATCGATCACATCACGCCGGAGTCAGGGCCTTCGCGAGGGCGGCATGCTGCCCCCTGATCATGTAGTCCTCCCCGCGAATCGCCACATCCTCAGCAAGAGACAGAAGGTGATCGAAGCGGCCATCCCTTGGCTTTGACTTGGTGGTGCAGTAGGGGCAGTGCCACTTCTTGAACTTGCGGTTGTAGAAGGACGCAACTCCCTTGGCCTTGATCTTCTCCACCTCCTTGGTTGTGAAGGACGCGACGTTGCCCTTGTACACATCATCTACAGAATCATACTGCACACATGAATGAATTTCATTAATACATTATAGATTCATATACACCATGTCAAAAGGAACTAAATGAACAAGGGATATGCTTACCTCATATTCAGAATCGTCACTAAACGCCCCCTCGTATGGGTCGTAGTCAGCCACCTTCTTCTCCCCCCAACCATCATCCTCCTGAATATACAATCACATCCATCACTAGTAGCCAATTGAAAATTTAGATATGCACACATGACACATTGATCATAGGGCTAATATACTCCCAATATCAGAAATGTTTTAGAAGTGGGGTTTTTATTTCTATGCCCCTTAGCTCTATGCATTCAAAAACCACATCCATCACTAGTATATCAATGTATTAGATTTGTACACACATTTCAAAAACCCCAATATGACATTCAAATAACACACTGATCATTGGTCATGCACACACATTGAAGAACAAAGCTAATATAACTACACATTGTGGGGAAATTTATATACTAATGAATCAAATAACTTATTAATCAATGGATTCCATTTGGGCATATGACATTCAAAACCCCAATCTGAGTAGCATTCAAAAACAAATCTAACAGGGACCCAATCTAAGGCAATGAATCTGAGTAGCATTAAAAACCCCAATCTGTGAGCACTAAAAACAAATCTAATAAGCATCATAGCATTAAAAAACCCAATCTGTTCACAACATCTAGCATTTTTGCAACGAATTTATCCAAATCTAAAAACCCCAATCATTGCAGCACCTAAAATCATAGTTCACAACATCTAGCTAGCATTTTTTCAACGAATTTATCCAACAAACCCTAGTCCAAAAACCCCCATCCCCCCAACCCATACAAAAAACCCGGGACCATCCGTCAAACCAACTACTCTAACCATCCGAACTATTGTATGAATCACAATCTAACCAATGCAACTAGGGAGCAACTAACTCTACAAGCTAAGCAAGTGCAAATACCTGCTCCTCCATGGCATGCGGCGCAACGGGGGCATCGGGATGGACTGCGCCGCTCGACGTCGTCACCTTCTGCAGCGATGAGGCAGAGCCCGCCACATCCGCAACGGTTGCGAGTTTCCCCGCATCGCCGTGGATGCCGCCGACATCCGCGGTCACCGCGCTCTGACCTGCAGCTCCACCACATCTTTGGCCGCTGCGCCGGCGTCGCCACGAGCGTCAGCCATCTGACAGATGGAGGCGATGAAGGTGAGGAAGAGGATGCGGTGGGGGAGAGCGAGACGGTGTGGTGGAGGCAGTGGAGGAGAGCGAGACGACGCCGGTGGGGGAGAGGAAGACGATGCGACAGCGAGGGGATTTGGGGGAAAATGGTAGGGGTGATGGAGGTGGTTGCCCTCTTTATATGATGGGACGTTTCGGGCATGTCCATGGACACGTGCTACCCCACGACCGCGGTCTTGCATGCGCCCACGTATATGCAGCCCCACTCGTCAGCTAACGATCAAAGGCATTGACCTGACGGCAACGTCCGTTATAACCTGTTCTGAGGGTTTCGGGCAAGGGAGTGGGGATAAGTGAGCAAAAGTTAATAGAGTGGGGATGAATGAGTAGAGCTAAGGAACCAGGGGCACAGAAATAAAAAATCCCTACAATATTATGTCCAATCATCACTCCGATCCTTCCAAGTTAAAAGCTAATGGGTATTATCACCGGACAGCCAACAACGCCCCCAATGACATTGCATTAGCACGTACACACGTATTGTTGGGGAACGTAGTATTTCAAAAAAAATCCTATGATCACGCAAGATCTATCTAGGAGAAGCATAGCAACGAGTGGGGAGAGAGTGTCCACGTACCCTCATAGACCGAAAGTGGAAGCGTTTAGTAACGCGTTTGATGTAGTCAAACGTCTTCGCGATCCAACCGATCCAAGTACCGAACGCACGGCACCTCCGCGATCTGCACACGTTCAGCTCGTTGACGTCCCTTGAACTCTTGATCCATTTGAGGCTAAGGGAGAGTTTCGTTAGCACGACGGCGTAGTGATGGTGATGATGGAGTTACCGGCGCAGGGCTTCGCCTAAGCACTACGACGATATGACCGAGGTGGAAAACTGTGGAGGGGGGCACCGCACACGGCTAAAGATCAACTTGTGTGTCTTTGGGTGCCCCCTCCCCACATATATAAAGGAGGGAGGGAGGAGGAGGCCGGCCAGGAGGAGGCGCGCCCAAGGGAGGGAGTCCTACTCCAAGTAGGATTCGCCCCCCTTTTCCTACTTCCACAAGGAGAAGGGGGAAGGTGTCACGCCCAATATGTGATACTATCCTAAAGAGACTCGAAGGTCCCACCAAGGATAGAACCGCATATTGACACGCTTTTGCAAGGTGGATATCATTACATCAACATTACATAATATATGGGGATACATACAAGGCATACAAATGCCGCAAGAATACATCAATACATTATACATAAGATCAACATCCGACTACGGATGAAACACAAACAGAAGCTCAAACGACATCCACCCTGCTAGCCCAAGCTGCCGACCTGGAACCTATCCCCTGATCGAAGAAGAAGAAGAAGAACTCCAAAACAAGTAACATCGCTCTCGCGTCATGATCATCGCAAAACCTGTACCTGCAACTGGTGTTGTAGTAAACTGTGAGCCACGAGGACTCAGCAATCCCATTACCATGGGTATCAAGACTAGCAAAGCTTAATGGGTAAGGAAGGGGCAAAGTGATGAGGTTGCAGCAGCGACTAAGCATGTATGGTGGCTAACTTACGCAAATAAGAGCGAGAAGAGAAGCAACGGAACGGTCGAGAAGCTAGCAATGATCAAGAAGTGATCCTGAACTCCTACTTACGTCAAACATAACCCAAAAAACCGTGTTCACTTTCCGGACTCCGCTGAAAAGAGACCATCACGGCGACACACGCGGTTGATGCGTTTTAATTAAGTCAAGTGCCAAGTTCTCTACAACCGGACATTAACAAATTCCCATCTGCCACATATCCGCGGGCACGGCTCTCGAAAGTTTATACCCTGCAGGGGTGTCCCAACTTAGCCCATTATAAGCTCTCACGGTCAACAAAGGATATTCCTTCTCCCGGGAAGACCCGATCAGTCTCAGAATCTCGGTTTACAAGACATTTCGACAATGGTAAAACAAGACCAGCAAAGCCGCCGGATGTGTCGACAATCCCGATAGGAGTCGCACGTATCTCGTTCTCAGGACACATCGGATGTGCTAAGCGTACAGGTACCGACGTAATCCAAGTTGCCAAGGGATGGTCCCACACGGTGCTCTAGTTTGGACCAACACTTAGACAAGCACTGGCCCGGGGGGGGGGGGGTAAAAATAAAGATGACCCTCGGGATGCGTGACTCCCAAGGGAAAAAGTCTAGGTGAGGCTAACGTAAAACCAAGGTTGGGCCTTGCTGGAAGAGTTTTATTCAAAGCGAACTATCAAGGGGGTCCCATAAATCACCCAACCGCGTTAGGGACGCAAAATCAAGGAACATAACACCGGTATGACAGAAACTAGAGCGGCAAGAGTGGAACAAAACACCAGGCATAAGGCCGAGCCTTCCACCCTTTACCAAGTATATAGATGCATTAATAATATAAGAGATATTGTGATATCCCCACATAAACATAATCCAACATGGAGCAATCTTCATCTTCAACTGCAACTAGCAACACTATAAGAGGGGCTGAGCAAAGCGGTAACATAGCCAAACAACGGTTTTTGCTAGGAAGGGTGACAAAGGTTAGAGGTTCATGGCAATTTGGGAGGCTTGATAAGCAAGTGGTAGGTAGCGCAGCATAGCGATAGAACGAAGCAACTAGCATAGCAATGATAGTAATGAGATCCAAGGTGACGGTCATCTTGCCTGAAATCCCGCTAGAAAGAAGAACGAGTCCATGAAGAAGATGAAGCCACGAAGACGAACCAAGCGTAGTCGAACGAATCCTCACGATCGCAACAAAACGGGGACTATCGAGAAGAAGCACAATCGGAAAGAAGCAAACAACATGGTAAACACACAACACATAAGCAAGACATGATGCTCAACCAAGTATGATGCATGACAAGGCTACATGAAGCTACTCATGGCAAGAGATTATGCATACAAAAGCAACACATCAAAGCAAGTTTAAATGAGGCCGGAAACAACATATAACAATTTCGGTAAGTCCTCATATGCAAATTTCGAAATTGGTCCAGATCTGATTATAACACAATGTTGGATTTGTTAAACATCAAGTTGAAATGCACCAAGACGATCTACACGAATTTCTAGTCAAGTTACATATAAAGATCATTTAATTCGGAGCTACGGCCTAGAAGCTATGATCAAAACAAGATAAACATGGCATTGATGAAAAATGCATTCAAACACCAAGCAAACACCTCAAAACAAGTATGCAACAAGGTAATATGAAACTACATGCAAAACTAAGCAAGTTTCATGTAGAGCATGCTCAAAACGGAGCAACGGTGCAGCACATACACTCGAAACAAGAAATAGCAACAATCTGTCCAAAACAGTAACTAGGCATCTAGCAAGCATCAAAACAATATGGTACAGCAACTCAACATGAAAACAAAAGGCATGGACGTGATGTACAGGTAAAGCATGACAAAACATGAACACTGAGCTATCTCCAGAAATCACTAGAACATGCTCAAAAGGACATGGCAAGATTGCAAATAATAACAGTTTCACAGACTTAACATAATTTCACTAGACATGACAGGAATAACATCAGGTTGCAATATTTAGAGCTATCAAACAACATGCTACAGGAACAGATCATATCAAACAAAGGCATGGCATGAATCTACTAATTGCATAGAACAAAAGTCCCTTACTGATAACAAGCCAAAAAGGCACAGAAGATACGATGGCAACCAGGTAAACATAGCAAGTTTTATAAACAGATTCAGACTTAGAAGAAAAACAGAGCATGGCAGAAATAACGATAAGTAGGCATGTTGGTGAGCTTGAACCACTCACCACAGAGCATTACATGGCATGTGAAGTAAACCAACAGCAAGAAGGCATAAATATGAAGCTAAGAATGACAATAGCATAGTCATAGGGTGCATGGATCACTAGAAAAACACATGGCAAAACTGAACTTCATGTTAATAGGCTGACAGCAACATTATTTAGCAATTTGAGAGCAATACAACAAGCTACAGCAGGCTATAAATGCAACCAAGTGCACGGATGGATACAACATAACATGTATAACAAAACACCCTTAGTAAACATCTCCAGATTATGCATAGAACTCATTGTAGCAGCAGTTTTACATAGCATCACAATGGTACAGCTACAGACTTGGCAGAAATGACTAAGTCGCAGAAATCAGCAACATCATGGAGGCTACTTTGCATGCTTGTGCTAGTCACCACAGAGATCACAAAAATACAAGACAAGTACTCCTGTAAAGCAGGCATGATGTAGATTAAAACACATATAGAACTCATGCTCATAAGTTGTACACACAAAATGCAATGAAAAAGACAAATCATCAAGTTCTGTAAACAGACAGCAGTTAACATCATATAGCACTCTTGCAATGATGATTCGGGCATCAAGATGAACTCAAACAAGCATGTCACAATGGAACAAATGAAGAGCACATCATGATGAATATTTCTATATATCATATGCATGAATCGGAGCACCGAGCACGAAGTTATGGCATGATTAATAAGGCAACATAATGCAACAATTTTCGGGACTTGGTGCAAAAACAAAGTCAACCTCGTGGATCTGGATCCAGATCTGGCGCACGCGCGGATCGAGGTTCACCGGAGCTCGGAGGAAGAAGATGCCGGAGCTCAGAGGGGAGGCCGGAGAGGGTCGCCGGACGAGGGGAGAGGCCGGAGCGGGGCGGGGCGGCGCGGACGGGCGCCGGCGGGGCTTGCGGGCGGCGGGGAGCGGCGCCGGCGCGCGAGGGCAGCAGCGGGGCGGCGCGCGACACTGTGGGCGGCGGCGCTGGGAGCTGGAGGCGGACGGCGGCGAGCGGGACGGGAGGCGCGGCGCCGGCGGGAGTGGAGGAGGCGGCTTGGGGCGCGGGCCCGGCGTGCGCGAGGGTCGGCGGCGAGCGCGGTCCGGCGGACGGCAGCGGGGTGGCGCCGG
Source organism: Triticum aestivum (assembly GCF_018294505.1). Classification (NCBI taxonomy): domain Eukaryota; kingdom Viridiplantae; phylum Streptophyta; class Magnoliopsida; order Poales; family Poaceae; genus Triticum; species Triticum aestivum. Next base: position 479,169,097 of record NC_057814.1, on the reverse strand, counting down.
CGCGAGGCACGGGGCGGCGCGGGGAGCCGGGCCGGGGAGGGCCTGGCTCGGGCTCGGCGGGCCCGCGGTGGAGAGGCGCGGTGGAGGGGAGCCGGCTGGGTGAGGTGGCGGCGCCTGGTTGGCCAGGAGCGGCGGCGGAGGTGACGTGTCGCGTGGGGATTGGTTCGGGCGAGGTGGCCGGTGGACGCGTCCGGCGGAGTTGGACGTGTCGGGCGGCGAGAGGGGAATTTTTAGGGTTTAGACTGCGAGATTTCGGGGGAGGCACATATTTATAGGTAGAGGGAGCTAGGAGAGTCCAAATGGGGCGTGGTTTTTGCCCACACGATCGTGATCGAACGACCGAGAGCATGGAGGGGGTTTGGATGGGCTCATGGGCTGTGGTGAAGGGGTGCTAGGCTGCAAAGAGAAGGGGGCTTCGGGCTACGCGGTTAACCGTTGGGGTATCAAACGACCTCCAAATGGAACGAAATTTGACGAGCGGTCTGCCGGTGATATACCAAGGCCACTCGGCAAATCTCGGCCCATTCCGAGAACGTTTTTCTCCCGCTCACGAAACAAAGTCTGAGAGGGGCGACGGGCGCGTGTGGGAGTGTCGGGTCGCGAAACGGACAACGGGGAAAAGGACCGGATGCAAGTTTCGAAAAACATGATGATGCAATGCAGATGATGACATGGCAAGATGCAACACGCAAGCAAATGACATGGCAGCAGCGACGAATAACTGGCAGACACCTGGCGCATCGAATTCGGGGCATTACAGAAGGAGAGGGAGGAGAGAAGGAAAGGGGGGGCGGCCCCTAGCCCTAGTCCAATTCGGTTTGGGCTAGGGGGGCGCGTGCCACACCTTAGCATGCCTCCTCTCTTCCACCACTAGGCCCATGAGGCCCAATAACTTCCCGGGGGGGAGGGGTTCCGGTAACCCCCGGTACACCGAAACGACCCGAACCATTCCGGTGTCCGAATGTAACCTTCCAATATATGAATCTTTATGTGTCGACCATTCCGAGACTCCTCGTCACGTCCTTGATCTCATCCTGGACTCCGAACAACCTTCGATACATCAAATCACATAAACTCATAATATGAATCGTCATCGAACGTTAAGCGGGCGGACCCTACGGGTTCGAGAACTATGTAGACATGACCGAGACACATCTTCGGTCAATAACCAATAGCGGAACCTGGATGCTCATATTGGCTCCTACATAATCTACGAAGATCTTTATCAGTCAAACCGCATAACAACATACGTTGTTCCCTTTGTCATCGGTATGTTACTTGCCCGAGATACGATCGTCGGTATCACCATACCTAGTTCAATCTCGTTACCGGCAAGTCTCTTTACTCGTTCCATAATGCATCATCCCGCAACTAACTCACTAGTCACATTGCTTGCAAGGCTTTATAGTGATGTGCATTACCGAGAGGGTCCAGAGATACCTCTCCGACAATCGGAGTGACAAATCCTAATCTCGATCTATGCCAACTCAACAAACACCATCGGAGACACCTGTAGAGCATCTTTATAATCACCCAGTTACGTTGTGACATTTGATAGCGCACAAAGTGTTCCTCCGGTACTCGGGAGTTGCATAATCTCATAGTCAGAGGAACATGTATAAGTCATGAAGAAAGCAATAGCAACAAACTAAACGATCATAGTGCTAAGCTAACGGATGGGTCTTGTCCATCACATCATTCTGTAATGATGTGATCCCGTTCATCAAATGACAACACATGTCTATGGCTAGGACACAAAACCATCTTTGATAAACAAGCTAGTCAAGTAGAGGCATACTAGGGACACTCTATTTGTCTATGTATTCACACATGTACTAAGTTTCCGGTTAATACAATTCTAGCATGAATAATAAACATTTATCAAGATATAAGGAAATGTAAATAACAACTTTATTATTGCCTCTAGGTCACATTTCCTTCAGTCTCCCACTTGCACTAGAGTCAATAATCTAGATTACATATTAATGATTCTAACACCCATGGAGTCTTGGTGCTGATCATGTTTTGCTCGTGAGAGAGGCTTAGTCAACGGGTCTGCAACATTCAGATCCTTATGTATCTTGCAAATCTCTATGTCCCCTTCCGACATTTGATGACGGATGGAATTGAAGCGTCTCTTGATGTGCTTGGTCTTCTTGTGAAATCAGGATTCCTTTGCCAAGGCAATTGCACCAGTATTGTCACAAAAGATTTTCATTGGACCCGATGCACTAGGTAAGACACCTAGATCGGATATGAACTCCTTCATCCAGACTCCTTCATTTGCTGCTTCCGAAGCAGCTATGTACTCCGCTTCACACGTAGATCCGGCCACGACGCTCTGTTTGGAACTGCACCAACTGACAGTTCCACCATTCAATATAAACATGTATCCGGTTTGTGACTTAGAGTCATCTGGATCAGTGTCAAAGCTTGCATCGACATAACCGTTTACGACGAGCTCTTTGTCACCTCCATAAATGAGAAACATATCCTTAGTCCTTTTCAGGTATTACAGGATGTTCTTGACCGCTGTCTAGTGATCCACTCCTGGATTACTTTGGTACCTCCCTATTATACTTATAGCAAGGCACACATCAGGTCTGGTACACAACATTGCATACATGATAGAACCTATGGTTGAGGCATAGGGAATGGCTTTCATTTTCTCTCTATGTTCTGCAGTGGTCGGGCATTGAGTCTCACTCAACTTCACACCTTGTGACACAGGCAAGAACCCTTTCTTTGACCGATCCATTTTGAACTTCTTCAAAATCTTATCAAGGTATGTGCTTTCTGAAAGTCCAATTAAGCGTCTTGATCTATCTCTATAGATCTTAATGCCCAATATGTAAGCAGCTTCACCGAGGTCTTTCATAGAAAAACTCTTATTCAAGTATCCTTTTATGCTATCCAGAAATTCTATATCATTTCCAATAAGCAATATGTCATCCACATATAATATTAGAAATGCTACAGAGCTCCCACTCACTTTCTTGTAAATACAGGCTTCTCCAAAGGTCTGTATAAAACCATATGCTTTGATCACACTATCAAAACGTTTATTCCAACTCCGAGAGGCTTGCACCAGTCCACAAATGGATCGCTGGAGCTTGCACACTTTGTTAGCACCCTTTGGATCGACAAAACCTTCTGGTTGCATCATATACAACTCTTCTTCTAGAAATCCATTCAGGAATGCAGTTTTGATGTCCATTTGCCAAATTTCATAATCATAAAATGCGGCAATTGCTAACATGATTCGGACAGACTTAAGCATCGCTACGGGTGAGAAAGTCTCATCATAGTCAACTCCTTGAACTTGTCGAAAACCTTTTGCAACAAGTCGAGCTTTGTAGACAGTAACATTACCATCAGCGTCGGTCTTCTTCTTGAGGATCCATTTATTCTCTATGGCTTGCCGATCATCGGGCAAGTCAACCAAAGTCCACACTTTGTTCTCATATATGGATCCCATCTCAGATTTCATGGCCTCAAGCCATTTCGAGGAATCTGGGCTCATCATCGCTTCCTCATAGTTCGTAGGTTCGTCGTGGTCAAGTAACATGACGTCCAGAACAGGATTACCGTACCACTCTGGTGCGGATCTTACTCTGGTTGACCTACGAGGTTCGGTAGTAACTTGATCAGAAGCTTCATGATCATCATCATTAGTTTCCTCACTAATTGATGTAGGAATAATTGGAACTAATTTTTGTGATGAACTACTTTCCAATAAGGGAGCAGGTACAATTACCTCATCAAGTTCTACTTTCCTCCCACTCACTTCTTTCGAGAGAAACTCCTTCTCTAGAAAGGATCCATTCTTAGCAACGAATATCTTGTCTTCAGATCTATGATAGAAGGTGTACCCAACAGTCTCCTTTGGGTATCCTATGAAGACACATTTCTCTGATTTGGGTTCGAGCTTATCAGGTTGAAGCTTTTTCACATAAGCATCGCAGCCCCAAACTTTAAGAAACGACAACTTGGTTTTCTTGCCAAACCACAATTCATATGGCATCGTCTCAACGGATTTAGATGGTGCCCTATTTAACATGAATGCAACCGTCTCTAAAGCATAACCCCAAAACGATAGCGGTAAATCAGTAAGAGACATCATAGATCACACCATATCTAATAAAGTGCGGTTACGACGTTCGGACACACCATTACGCTGTGGTGTTCCGGGTGGCGTGAGTTGCGAAACTATTCCGCATTGTTTCAAATGAAGACCAAACTCGTAACTCAAATATTCTCCTCCACGATCAGATCGTAGAAACTTTATTTTCTTGTTACGATGATTTTCCACTTCAGTCTGAAATTCTTTGAACTTTTCAAATGTTTCAAAGTTATGTTTCATCAAGTAGATATACCCATATCTTCTCAAATCATCTGTGAAGGTCAGAAAATAACGATACCCGCCGCGAGCCTCAACACTCATCAGATCGCATACATCAGTATGTATTATTTCCAACAAGTCTGTTGCTTGCTCCATTGTTCCGGAGAACAGAGTCTTAGTCATCTTGCGCATGAGGCATGGTTCGCAAGCATCAAGTGATTCCAAAAGCCCATCAGCATGGAGTTTCTTCATGCGCTTTACACCAATATGACCTAAACGGCAGTGCCATAAATAAGTTGCACTATCATTATTAAACTTACATCTTTTGGCTTCAATACTATGAATATGTGTATCACTACTATCGAGATTCAATAAAAATAGACCACTCATTAAGGGTGCATGAACATAAAAGATATTATTCATATAAATAGAACAACCATTATTCTCTGATTTAAATGAATAACCATCTCACATCAAACAAGATCCAGATATAATGTTCATGCTTAACGCTGGCACCAAATAACAACTATTCAGGTCTAAAACTAATCCCGGAGGTAGATGTAGAGGTAGCGTGCCGACGGTGATCACATCGACTTTGGAACCATTTCCCACGCGCATCGTCACCTCGTCCTTAGCCAATCTTCGCTTAATCCGTAGCCCCTGTTTCGAGTTGCAAATATGAGCAATAGAACCAGTATCAAATACCCAGGCGCTACTACAAGCATTAGTAAGGTACACATCAATAACATGTATATCAAATATACCTTTCACTTTGCCATCCTTCTTATCCGCCATAATTGGGGAAGTTCCACTTCCAGTGACCAGTCCCTTTGCAGTAGAAGCACTCAGTCTCAGACTTAGGTCCAGACTTGGGCTTCTTCACTTGAGCAGCAACTTGCTTGTCGTTCTTCTTGAAGTTCCGCTTCTTCCCTTTGCCCTTCTTCTTGAAACTAGTGGTCTTGTTGACCATCAGCACTTGATGCTCCTTCTTGATTTCTATCCGCAGCCTTTAGCATCACAAAGAGCTCAGGAATTGTCTTATCCATCCCTTGCATATTATAGTTCATCACGAAGCTTTTGTAGCTTGGTGGTAGTGATTGAAGAACTCTGTCAATGACACTGTCAACCGGAAGATTAACTCCCAGTTGAGTCAAGTGATTATGATACCCAGACATTTTGAGTATATGTTCACTGACAAAACTATTCTCCTCCATTTTACGGCTGTAGAACTTATTGGAGACTTCATATCTCTCAATCCGGGCATTTCCTTGAAATATTAACTTCAACTCCTGGAACATCTCATATGCTCCATGACGTTCAAAACATCGTTGAAATCCCGGTTCTAAGCCGTAAAGTATGGCACACTGAACTATCGAGTAGTCATCAGCTTTGCTCTGCCAGGCATTCTCAACATCTGGCATTGCTCCTGCAGCGGGTCTTGCACCTAGCGGTGCTTCCAGGACGTAATTCTTCTGTGCAGCAATGAGGATAATCCTCAAGTTATGGACCCAGTTCGTGTAGTTTCTACCATCATCTTTCAACTTAGCTTTCTCTAGGAACGCATTAAAATTCAACGAAACAGTAGCACGGGCCATTTATCTACAACAACATAGACATGCAAAATACTATCAGGTACTAAGTTCATGATAAATTAAAGTTCAATTAATCATATTACTTAAGAACTCCCACTTAGATAGACATCCCTCTAATCATCTAAGTGATCACGTGATCCATATCAACTAAACCATGTCCGATCATCACATGAGATGGAGTAGTTTTCAATGGTGAACATCACTATGTTGATCATATCTACTATATGATTCACGTTCGACCTTTCGGTCTTAGTGTTCCGAGGCCATGTCTGCATATGCTAGGCTCGTCAAGTTTAACCCGAGTATTCTGCGTGTGCAAAACTGGCTTGCACCTGTTGTATGTGAACGTAGAGCTTATCACACCCGATCATCACGTGGTGTCTCGGCACGACGAAATGTCGCAACGGTGCATACTGAGGGAGAACACTTGTACCTTGAAATTTAGTGAGAGATCATCTTATAATGCTACCGCCAAACTAAGCAAAATAAGATGAATAAATATAAACATCACATGCAATCAAAATAAGTGATATGATATGGCCATCATCATCTTGTGCCTTTGATCTCTATCTCCAAAGTACCGTCATGATCACCATCATCACCGGCTTGACACCTTGATCTCCATCGAAGCATCGTTGTCGTCTCGCCAACTATTGCTTCTATGACTATCGCTGCCGCTTAGTGATAAAGTAAAGCAATTACATGGCGATTGCATTTCATACGATAAAGCGACAACCATAAGGCTCCTGCTAGTTGCCGATAACTATTACAAAACATGATCATCTCATACAACAATTTATATATCATCACGTCTTGACCATATCACATCACAGCAAGCCCTGCAAAAACAAGTTAGACGTCTTCTACTTTGTTGTTGCAAGTTTTACGTGGCTGCTACGGGCTTAGCAAGAACCGTTCTTACCTACGCATCAAAACCACAACAATTTTTTCGTCAAGTGTGCTATTTTAACCTTCAACAAGGACCGGGCGTAGTCACACTCGATTCAACTAAAGCTGGAGAAACAGACACCCACTAGCCACCTGTGTGCGAAGCACGGCGGTAGAACCAGTCTCATGAACGTGGTCATGTAATGTCGGTCTGGGCCGCTTCATCCAACAATACCGCTGAATCAAAGTATGACATGCTGGTAAGCAGTATGACTATTATCGCCCACAACTATTTGTGTTCTACTCGTGCATATAACATCTACGCATAGACCTGTCTCGGATGCCACTGATGGGAACGTAGTATTTCAAAAAAAATCGTACGATCACGCAAGATCTATCTAGGAGAAGCATAGCAACGAGTGGGGAGAGTGTGTCCACGTACCCTCGTAGACCGAAAGCGGAAGCGTTTGGTAACACGGTTGATGTAGTTGAACGTCTTCGTGATCCAACCGATCCAAGTACCGAACGCACGGCACCTCCGCGATCTGCACACGTTCAGCTCGTTGACGTCCCTCGAACTCTTGATCCAGTTGAGGCCGAGGGAGATTTTCATCAGCACGACGGCATGGTGACAGTGATGATGAAGTTACCGGCGCAGGGCTTCGCCTAAGCACTACGACGATATGACCGAGGTGGAAAGCTGTGGAGGGGGGCACCGCACACGGCTAAAGATCAACTTGTGTGTCTTTGGGTGCCCCCCTCCCCACGTATATAAAGGAGGGAGGAGGAGGAGGCGCACCCTAGGGGGGAGTCCTACTCCAAGTAGGATTTGGCCCCCCCTTTTCCTACTTCCATAAGGAGAAGGGGGGAAGGAGAGGGAGGAGAGAAGGAAAGGGGGGCCGGCCCCCTAGCCCTAGTCCAATTCGGTTTGGGCTAGGGGGCGCGTGCCACACCTTGGCCTGCCTCCTCTCTTCCACCACTAGGCCCATGAGGCCCAATAACTTCCCGAGGGGGTTCCGGTAACCCCCGGTACTCCGAAACTTATCCGAAATGACCCAAACCATTCCGGTGCCCGAATGTAACCTTCCAATATATGAATCTATATGTCTCGAACATTCTGAGACTCCTTGTCACGTCCTTGATCTCATCCGGGACTCCGAACAACCTTCGGTACATCAAATCACATAAACTCATAATACGAATCATCATCGAACGTTAAGCGTGCGGACCCTACGGGTTCGAGAACTATGTAGACATGACTGAGACACATCTGCGGTCAATAACCAATAGCGGAACCTGGATGCTCATATTGGCTCCTACATATTATACGAAGATCTTTATCGGTCAAACCGCGTAACAACATACATTGTTCCCTTTGTCATCGGATCGTCGGTATCACCATACCTAGTTCAATCTCGTTACCGGCAAGTCTCTTTACTCGTTCTGTAATGCATCATCCCACAACTAACTCATTATTCACATTACTTGCAAGGCTTATAGTGATGTGCATTACCGAGAGGGCCCAGAGATACCTCTCCGACAATCAGAGTGACAAATCCTAATCTGGATCTATGCCAACTCAACAAACACCATCAGAGACACCTGTAGAGCATCTTTATAATCACCCAGTTACGTTGTGACGTTTGATAGCACACAAAGTGTTCCTCCGCTATTCGGGAGTTGCATAATCTCATAGTCAAAGGAACATGTATAAGTCATGAAGAAAGCAATAGCAACAAACTAAACGATCATAGTGCTAAGCTAACGGATGGGTCTTGTCCATCACATCATTCTCTAATGATGTAATCCCGTTCATCAAATGACAACTCATTTCTATGGCTAGGAAACATAACCATCTTTGATAAACAAGCTAATCAAGTAGAGGCACACTAGGGACACTCTGTTTGTCTATGTATTCACACATGTACTAAGTTTCCGGTTAATATAATTCTAGCATGAATAATAAACATTTATAATGATATATGTAAATGTAAATAACTACTTTATTATTGCCTCTAGGGCACATTTCCTTCACGTATATCCATCTATTCACAGTAGCAAATGAGCACCAAGCAGCAGCAAAAGGGAACCAGTTACTACTACCCTTGACAGTAGCGAATTAGCACCAAACAGCCGCAAAAAGAGAACGAATTACTACTGCCCTTTACAGTAGCATTGGCCCTTCACAGTAGCAAATATGTCTACATACTCGCACCATTCATCCATCCATGTAGCAAGCAACTAGCACCACTCCTCCATCCATCAAGCAAACCATCTAGTCGTACCTAACATCAACATACATGCATCTATCCAAGATCCACTTATCCATGTAACTAGCAGCATGGACAAGAGAGGAACAGGGGACAGATAGATGAGCAAGGAACATAGAGGTAAGGAAGAGAGGCTCACCCCAGGCCGCGGTCAAAGGAGAGCAGCCGCCGGCCATGCGCGGGAAGAGACGGCGGGAGGTGGCGACAAGGGTCACGGCAGCGTCCACCGTTGGTTCAGTGGCTGCTGCTGGGGTGACCAGGGGTGGGGGACGGCAGGGGCCGGCGGGGTGGGCGCGTGTGTCGGGGCCACGCTCGCCGGCTACTATAGGGGTCGGAGGAGGCCCTCGCTCGTCAGAGAGGAGCGAGCGACGGGGTGAGGAACCCTAGCGTGCTCGGCCGATCCCGTTCGGCGGTATCGAGCGAGGAGAGACAAGAGGGTGGAGGGCAGCGTAGTAGGGGATACGGGAGGTAGTGGTAGCGCGGGGTGGAGGGTGGCCGACCGACCCGTACGTCTTACCCATAGTAGTAGCACAGGTGTACAACACGGGCTACTGCTATCCACTTAGTAGTAGCGCGGAATTAACACCACCCGCTACTACTACTGCCTGTCCGAGGAGGCATGATGGAAATTATTTAGTAGTAGCGCGGATTTTTTGTATCCCCGCTACTACTATGGGTTACTAGTAGCGCGTTTTTACTACGGTTGCTACTACTAATTAGCAGTAGAGCGTGACAAATAACCCACGCTACTAGTAAGATCCTGTGTATAAGGTTTTCCCTAGTAGTGCACGAACTATGATGAGCCCAAATTCCGATAAAGGCTTGAGGCCATGAAATCTGAGATAGGGTCCATGTATGAGAACAAAGTATGGACTTTGGTGGACTTGCCCGATGATCGGAAAGCCATAGAGAATAAATGGATCTTCAAGAAGAAGACTAACGCTGATGGTAATGTTACTGTCTACAAAGCTCGACTTGTCGCAAAAGCTTTTCGACAAGTTCAAGGAGTTGACTACGATGGGACCTTCTCACCCGTAGCGATGCTTAAGTCTGTTCGAATCATGTTAGCAATTGCCGCATTTTATGATTATAAAATCTGGCGAATGGACGTCAAAACTGCATTCCTTAATGGATTTCTTAAAAAAGAGTTGTATATGATGCAACCAGAAGGTTTTGTCGATCCTAAAGGTGCTAACAAAGTGTGCAAGCTCCAGCGATCCATTTATGGACTGGTGCAAGCATCTCGGAGTTGGAATATACGCTTTGATGAGGTGATTAAAGCATATGGTTTTATACAGACTTTCAGTGAAGCCTGTATTTACAAGAAAGTGAGTGGGAGCTCTGTAGCATTTCTAATATTATATGTGGATGACATATTGTTGATTGGAAATGATATAGAATTTCTGGATAGCATAAAAGGATACTTGAATAAGAGTTTTTCAATGAAATCGGTGAAGCTGCTTATATATTGGGCATCAAGATCTATAGAGCTAGATCAAGACGCTTAATTGGACTTCCACAAAGCACGTACCTTGATAAGATTTTGAAGGAGTTCAAAAATGGATCAGTCAAAGAAGGAGTTCTTGCCTGAGTTGTAAGGTATGAAGTTGAGTAAGACTCAAAACCCGACCACAGAAGAAGATAGAGAGAGAATGAAAGTCATTCCCTATGCCTTAGCCATAGGTTCTATAAAGTATGTCATGCTGTATACCAGACCTATTGTGTACCTTGCCATGAGTTTAGCAAGGGGGTACAATAGTGATCCAGGAGTAGATCACTGGACAGCGGTCAAAATTATCCTTAAGTACCTAAAGAGGACTAAGGGAATGTTTCTCGGTTATGGAGGTGATAAAGAGTTCGTCGTAAAGAGTTACGTCGATGCAAGCTTTGACACCAATCCAAATGACTCTAAGTCTCAATCTAGATACATATTGAAAGTGGGAAGAATTAGCTAGAGTAGCTCCATGCAGAGCATTGTAGACATAGAAAATTTGCAAAATACATACGACTCTAAATGTGGCAGACCCGTTGACTAAAACTCTCTCACAAGCAAAACATGATCACTCTTTGGGTATTATTCACATGGTGATGTGAACTAGATTATTGATTCTAGTAAACTCTTTGGGTGTTAGTCACATGGCGATGTGAACTATTGGTGTTAAATCACATGGCGATGTGAACTAGATTATTGACTCTAGTGCAAGTGGGAGACTGAAGGAAATATGCCCTAGAGGCAATAATAAAGTTGTTATTTTATATTTCCTTATATCATGATAAATGTTTATTATTCATGCTAGAATTGTATTAATCGGAAACTTGATACATGTGTGGATACATAGACAAAACACCGTGTCCCTAGTAAGCCTCTACTAGACTAGCTCGTTAATCAAAGATGGTTAAGTTTCCTAACCATAGACATGAGTTGTCATTTGATGAACGGGATCACATCATTAGGAGAATGATGTGATGGACAAGACCCATCCGTTAGCTTAGCATAATGATCGTTAAGTTTTATTGCTATTGCTTTCTTCATGTCATATACATATTCCTTGGACTAAGAGATTATGCAACTCCCGGGTACCGGAGGAATACCTTGTGTTCTATCAAACGTCACAACGTAAATGGGTGATTATAAAGATGCTCTACAGGTATCTCCGAAGGTGTTTGTTGGGTTGGCATAGTCGAGATTAGGATTTGTCACTCCGAGTATCGGAGAGGTATCTCTGGGCCCTCTTGGTAATGCACATCATAATAAGCCTTGCAAGCAATGTGACTAATGAGTTAGTTGTGGGACGATGTATTACGGAACGAGTAAAGAGACTTGCCGATAACGAGATTGAACTAGGTATGAAGATACCGACGATCGAATCTCGGGCAAGTAACATACCGATGACAAAGGGAATTACGTATGTTGTCCTTGCGGTATGACCGATAAAGATCTTCGTAGAATATGTAGGAACCAATATGAGCATCTAGGTTCCGCTGTTGGTTATTGACCGGAGAGGTGTCTCGTTCATGTCTACATAGTTCTCGAACCCGTAGGGTCCGCACGCTTAACGTTCGATGATGATTTTGTATTATATGAGTTATGTGATTTGGTGACCGAATTCTGTTCGAAGTCCCGTATGAGATCACGGACATGACGAGGAGTCTTGAAATGGTCGATAGGTAAAGATTCATATATAGGACAATAGTATTCGGACACCGGAAGTGTTCCGGGGGTACCGGGTACATATCGGGTCACCGGAAGGGCTTCCGGGCATCCCCTCGGCAACTACATGGGCCTAATGGGCCAAGAAGGGGACAGACCAGCCCCCAAGTAGGATTCCTCCTACTTGGGGCGCCCCCTTGGCTGCCTCTCCTCCCTCCAACCTATATATATGAGGGGGAGGGGCACCGCTAGAACACATCATTGATTCATAGCCGTGTGCGGCGCCCTCCTCCACAGTTTACGTCTCCGGTCATATTTTCGTAGTGCTTAGGCGAAGCCCTATGCGGATCACTTCACCATCACCGTCACCACTCCGTCGTGCTAGCGAAACTCTCCCTCGACACTTTGCTGGATCAAGAGTTCGAGGGATGTCATCGAGCTGAACGTGTGTAGAACTCGTGAAAGAGCAATCATGCCCTTACATCATATTTTGATGTTGATGACAATATACATGTAGGGGAATAACAATGGTTGTCAAGTTAATCTCAGGTGTTAGTTCTCGGATCATCGAAGTGTGTGGATCAAGAGCATACAAGTGATTTTACTCAAGGATGAAGCATAAAAATTGATTCCATATTTGTTTTCTTGAGTATAGGATCCCGCACTATTAGGAGGGGATCGATAGGGTTAGTTAAAGGCTTGCTCTTGCCACAAACCTCCTTTCCACATACACATGCTTAAACCTTACTGTTTCTGTCTCCTGGCTGCCGGATGTCCGGGCTTTACCCCGGATGTCCGGGCCTTCCTGTCATGCCGGATGTCCGGCCCTATCCCGGATGTCCGGCCTATACTACCCGTGGAACAACTATGGTTCTGTATTCTGGTTGTGATCGCGCTGGATGTCCGGGATTTCCCCGGATGTCCGGGCCTTCCTGTTACGCCGGATGTCCGGGCCCCATTCCGGATATCCGGGCATAGATATCCAGAGAACGTTTTTATGCTGGGCTGTGCGTCGGATGTCCGGCCACCTGCCGGATGTCCGGGCCTACCTGTTTTGTCGGATGTCCGGGCTTGGCCCCGGATGTCCGGCCCCTCTGTTCTCAGCTCTGGTTCTGCTTTCTGTTCCTCATATCTTGCCAGGCCGGATGTCCGGCCCCTTGCCCGGATGTCCGGCCTGCTCGTTCTCTTAGACTACAATGGCCATATTCATGCTCACGCTATATATACCCCTTCTTCTCCACGGGAGAGGGTTGACCATTCACTTTGAACAAACCCTAGAACACTTCTCACTCTCTCTCTCATTCCTCCACACCAAGTCTTAGATCCCCAAGGGATTTGAGAGCTTTGAAGAGAAGGTGTCCGATCAAGTGATAGATCCACCTCTTCCCCTTCTTTGCACCCAAGGAATTCATGATTTGAGCAAGTCTTGAGCTTTTCCCCATCGATCTTGTTACTCTTGGAGGTTGGAGACTCCTAGGCGGTAGGAGTCTTTCGGAGAGGAATCGACCTTTGTGATTACCCCCGAAAAAGTTTGTGAGGGTTTGGAGACCACCCCAAGGTCTACCACTAGTGGTTGAGAAACGCCTTCGTGGTGTTGTCTCAAAGGGAGAATAGGGTGAGCCTTCGTGGCATTTGTGTGCCTTCGTGGTAACATCCACCTCTCTAACGATGACGTAGCTTCCCTCCAAGGAAGTGAACATCGGCATACATCCTCGTCTCCCGGAGTTGCGGTTATTCCTAACCCTAAATCTCTACTTGTGGTTACTTGTCTCTTAGCACTTACTTATATCATATTGTGCTTATTTACTTACATACTAGTGTTACTTGTTTATCTTGCTTAGCACTTAGTACTACACTTGAAATTGTTAGGCTCACTCCCATATTCCGCATTAGTGCCTAAAATTGCTAAGTAACAATTAAAAATTTGTAATTGTACCTATTCACCCCCCCTCTAGGTCCATCTCGATCCTTTCAACTCGGACGTGTCGTACGTCGGTACTTGATCGGTCGGAACGAGAAGGAGTTTGACTACATCAACCGCGTTGTCAAACGCTTCCGCTTTCGGTCTACGAGGGTATGTGGACACACTCTCCCCTCTGGTTGCTATGCATCTCCTAGATAGATCTTGCATGAGCGTAGGATTTGTTTTTGTAATTACATGCTACATTTCCCAACACTCCATGGGGACACCATGCTTTGCAGGTGTTCATTCAAATGCCATTGAACTTATTTTCCAACGCTATGTCATTTTTAGAGTACGAATAATGGCGAGCTACTCGACCATGGAGGATGAGTTGTTGTGTGATACGTGGGGTGTCGTATCCGCGGATTTCGTAGGTAGGAGCGGAGGGGAGGCCTTCTGGCAGCAAGTGCATGAATTGTTTCATGCACGAAAGCACAATCTGCAACGCACTAGAACGCCCTTGTTGACGATTCTTTACTCCGACAACATCTAGGGTTCCTCGAATAATGTGATATCTCACACCGGGTAAATCTTTAATCCTTCCTTCTCTTACTAATAGTGCATAATGTTCTTGTAAATTATGACCAATACCAGGTATATAAGCAGTGATTTCAAATCCAGAGGTTAATCGTACTCTATCAACTTTATGTAAGGCAGAGTTGGGTTTTTTGGGGTTGATAGTGGAAAAGTCGACAGAGAAGTCACCCTTACCGTGCCTTTACAAAACCGTACATGAGATTTTTCACCTCATGCGGCTCATCAGTCAATTCTTTCGAAGGGATCCTTTTCCTCGTTCAAGAGTCTCCACCCTTCTCCCACTGCATCCCGAAGACTAACTAAGACCAATTGAGTCATGTTTTCATGTTCTAATTGAACACTTTCCATTTATGATAAGATTAAAGGAGAAGATTGTTCTTTTAGCAAACACATGCATATCAAATCAAGTTTTATAATAAGAAGAAATCTTTCTTGATATCAATCCCCTTGCCCCTCATTCTTTGAGAATCAGAAGGATCCTTTTCGAGTTTTCGTTTCTTCGTTTGAAATCTGGGCTCTTCTATATTTGAATTATTTTTTGGATTTATTCTTTATTTATTTCATTTCAATTTTCCCTCTTCCTCTGTCCCTATCCTCTAGGTACATCGTTTGCATCAATAGAGAACATTTTCCTCTGTATGAATCTATATCATTCCATTCCAATTTCTTCACGAAACTTCCCAAGGAAAATCTCGAATTGGATCCAAAATTGACAGGTTAATGTGAGTTTATCCATGCGGTTAGGCACTCTTCAAATAGGAATCCATTTTCTAACTGGCTTTCGTGCTTTGATGAGTTGTCCGAGATCTTTTTGATGACATATGTTGTGTTGAAGGTATAGTTATATGATCTGATCGATTGCATAAGACCTGCGGTAGCAATAGAATGAGGAAAGTGTACAGAAAAGACAGTTCTTTTCAAGTTCGACTGTCTATATATTAGTTCGTTCCTATTTCTAGATATCTATATCTATATTAGTATTAGTTAGTAGTACTATTAGTTACCGATCCCGGCTTTGTGAGTTCTTTCTTCTGTGATGAACTGCCAACACCAGTCCTACATTTTTTCTCTCTATGGACCGAAGAGAAAGAGGGCTCAACAGGAAGAGGTTTATACCATGAGAGAAGCACATAGGTGAACCCGCTTCAAATATGGAACATGAATTCTGGCAATGCAACGGAGTTGGGACCTCATAAGTCATATCGATCTGAATGAATCAGTCTTTCTAAAGAGGTCAATTTTTGCCTATTAGGCAAGAGGATATCAAGTTCTAAGTCTTGTCTCGGTAGGACATGGATTTCCGCCCTACGACATGTACATCATTGAACAACGCAATGTGAGGTCGTTATCGCATCGCTGGTACGCTACCAGACCAGCGTCACCAAGTTCTGTAACGTGGTTCGTCAACTACTGGCAAGGTGGTTATTGCACGCGGCAAAGCGCAGATGACGAGATTGTAAGTTTTGCTTCCTCTTGCTCAACTTGTTGATTGATTGATTCACTCAATGTTGGTCTACACATATGTAGCCCGTGATGTACCACATGACCGAGGGGCGACCATTTACGTACACACACTGTTGGATAAATTGGGGGGGGGGGTATGTGTAGGAGGGCATGATCCGTTGATGAAAAACGTGTTGAACATCCGATTAATCCAGTCGAATTTAAGACATTGTTGTACTATACTTAATTTACATGCTATGCATGAATGATTTGTGCTATTTTCTATCCAAACTTTGATGGATACCAGTTCGGTTTGCATGAATTTTTATCTGGTTAATTCAAATGGGGGTTTAAATATATGCGGGCAGCGTTGGATGATGGTCTCTTGCATCCGTGTCTACGGACACAATAGGGAAGAAATTTACGGGTTGCCATTAAAGATGCCC
The DNA here is from genome assembly GCF_018294505.1 of Triticum aestivum. Classification (NCBI taxonomy): domain Eukaryota; kingdom Viridiplantae; phylum Streptophyta; class Magnoliopsida; order Poales; family Poaceae; genus Triticum; species Triticum aestivum. The sequence continues at coordinate 479,152,465 of NC_057814.1, read as the reverse complement.
TCTAGCAAGGTTATCACAAGAGATTCGTCGTTACATGCTCACGGCGGCACGTATATACTCGGATCACGCGCTGGATAAACCGCGAGAAACTCGTTGGACCGGTAGCACGTAGACTTCGTGGTTCCCACTCCCGATCGAAATAGGTAACTCGCGTGCCCAATGTGTTCCTTGTGATGCAGGGAATTCAACCCAACCCAAGTCTCCATCTATAAACCCCTGCACGTGTGGCCACGAGTGATGATTAACAATTCGCCCCTGGCTGAACCAGCCGGGAAGCTCGATCATTGTTTCCATCGACCGGTTGTTGCAATGCTTTGATTAACCGCCAATTTAATTAGACACGAGCGGGGGAGTCAAACGTCATCTCGTGACAACCATCGAGGGAGGCTCGCACGGGGTAGCGTTGAGACCAAGGCATGCTAGCTACTCCCTCTGTTCCCAAATATAGGTTTTTTTAAAGATTTTAATAAATGACTATATATAAAGCAAAATGAATGAATCTATACTCTAAAATATATCTATATACATACGACTTATATTTAGGATCGAAGGGAGTAGATTTGTAAGTACGTACTCCCTCCGTAAAAAAATATAAAAGCGTTTAGATTATAGTGATCTGAACACTCTTATATTTCTTTACAAAGGGAGTACTCTATACTAATGACCAAAATGCACTTACATCCTGGGAAGGAGGGAATAGATAATATGCATGCAAGATAATGAAAATCAGTACAGGAATATATTTTTTGCGTGATTGTTGTTGAACATGTGTACATGTACGTAGGTCTTGTCTTGTATGCAGTATCGGTTGTGTCTGTCTTCCTCTGTACGTACGTGTATCTTAGGAGACACGATACCGGTCGCACCCCTTGTACCTATATATATGTGCCTAGTGCATGATTAATGAAATATCGATGCACCAAACCATTCTCTATAATTATTATCCGGGATGCATGATTGTCGGCCCATGACTTCATCAAGAGGCCGTGACCGGCAGGGCAGTATGGCGACGACGATGAAGGCGCAACTTATTAATAAACAAAAGTACTTGAAGATAGTGATCAGTGATGTCGATGCCACTGCTCGCTGCCTTGCGAGATACGAAGACATTTGGTCCACGATTGAGGCCCGCAGGCCCGACGGATGCGTGCATGCTCCCAGTTGCGAGGTTGCATGCCGTGCCGGGGAAACCATGGAACCCGTGAAGCGACGAATCAGCTACATGCACTGCACGTGAAATAATGGTGCAACTTTCTCTAATAATAACTTTGTGACGGCCGGGTCGCTGGAGGAGCCTCGAGTTGGACACTAGTCCTGATTCTGCCGCCGCTGTTGACGTTGCAACGGCGGTGAGGCGTGCAGAGCAGAGCGCTAATCTTCCCATACTCCACCGGTGGAGAGCCCCGATCACTGACGTGGGCGGGGAGATTACGGGATCTCTATGGTATAAAAAACGGCCAGCTCGCGGTTTCTCCGTTGGCTGCCTGCCGGCTGGAGTGGGGTGAGTTATCAGCCAGAGAGACTTGCCGTCTGCAGCAAATTAAGAAAACTGTCAAGTGGATCCATGCATGCGGCATGCGAGGGGATTCTCTTTTTGATATTGAGAACACATTGTATTTTTCTCTCCTTTATAAACATTGACCAAGCAATGGTTCTGTTCCAACACCAACAGCTCCCTTGTTCTCTTCTATGATATCTTTACTGACCTAATCTTTTGCGCAATCACAACAGTCTGGATTTTGATAATCTTCATTGTCATCGTCATAGTTAATTCAGCATCATGATCGTAGAAGCAAACTTCTTCATTTGGGACCCGATAGAAGATGGGAAAATTTGTATGATACTGTGATTTTGAGGACTAGAGGATACATTGTAGATTATGATTATGAAGATGGTAACGGTGGTCATAAAGCCAGGCCAGCGTGATCGTGCATAATACTACTCCCTCCGTCCCCAAATATAAGTCTTTTTAGAGATTCCAACAAGTGACTACATACGGAGCAAAATGAGTGGACCTACACTCTAAAATATGTCTACATACATCCGTATGTTGTTGTCCATTTGAAATGTCTAAAAAGACTTATATTTAGGAACGGAGGGAGTATTTGTCAAAGACACTCAGTTTTTCTAGCCAAGACTATTTTTTCTGACCTTAACCAGTTAACCCAGCTTTATGATATCTCCAACTGAAATCCTAACATTTGACTAATCAACACGTCCTTAAACCTTAACTCCTTTAATTTTGGGAGTTTTTTTAACCATTAATTTGGGGAGTTAAAACAACATGGACCTAATCAAACTCCTAAAACTTAACTCCCTAAACAAAATTCTTTCTCCATTCTTCTATTTTTTGGTTTACATACTCCCTTTCAATTAGACATTTGCACACATATTAAGTGAAAACTTGATAAGTTATATTCATACAATTCGACAACATGTACAAATTCAAAGTTCACAAATTTGATTATTCAAATTAAAACATATAAGAATTAATCGCTATTAAGTGCCAACAAGTGCTCAACAAGATCATCTTGGAGTTGGGTATGACCTTAGTTCTCGATCCTACGATGCGCCGCAAGGAATTCTCTGGATCATGTTTGCATTGCGTTCCAGCTCGATAGGATCCCCGTCGAAGATGTACCAAAAATTCTTTGGCATTCCTCTCTCATCCTGGATTATCATGTTGTGCAAGATGATGCAACATGTCATGATCTACCGGAGGACATGTGGCTTCCAATACTTGCATGGCCACGAACAATCGCAAAGTGCTTTTGAAGCACATCGAAATCTCTCTCAACATCATTTGCTGGCTCTTAACATGCTGCAAAGTGGGATCTCTTGTTGCCTTAGGACGCTGGATTGTCTTCGTGGCCCGTTGAGCATAGATGTCATTGACAAGGTAGTACCCCATCGTGTACTCACGACCATCGATAACATTGTTGCAAGGTGGAGCATCTCGAGGAACAAGGCTGGTGATCTTGAAAGGACATTAACGTCATTAGAAGAGCCACACAATCCGAAGTACGAGTATCAAATCCAAAGATCCTCCGATGTAAGTACCTTGAGGATGATAGTTGGATCTTTGCAATGCCCTTTGTACTGATCTTTCTTAGAATGATTTTGTACTGACATTTCCATCATGCAGGGCAACTCTTGTATGTCCAATGCATGCAATCAATTGATCCAAGCATCCCTTGCCATCATCGTTCTTCACTCGGAACCACGAGCCCCTTTGTGCCTTCATCATTGGGTGCCCTCAAGTACTCTGGTCCGTAGATCTCGATCATGGCTTGTGTGAATCTTTGAACTACCTCGAGGATTGTATCCTCCCCAATGTGGGTGTAGTCATCAATGACGTCGGTCGAGCACTCATAGACACACACTCAAAGAGCCACGGCACACTTCATCAATGGACTTGCACTAATTTCTCCCGCTGCACTCCTTCTCAGTTTAAAGCAAGGATCATAACCCTAAACAACTTTTGCAAATGGTGTTGAAGAGAATTCGGTGCATCTGAAATCACCGCCAAAATACTTCTCTGCATACCTTGCATTGGGAGCAAACTAAACTCTGACAAGCTTGGCATGATCTTCTTCCCTATCACAATTGATATAAAAGTGGCAAAACTGAGAACCTAGTCTTGGTCTCATATCTTCCCCATGAACTATCACGACAATGGCCATCTCAAAAGCATCGTCATCTTCTCCCCCCTCCTCATATGAAGAGTCATCGAAGAACATATCCCTTATCTCTTAATCTACAAATTACAATATTGAATGATGAAAGTTGATTGTAGAAACACTAAAGAAAACAAAGAGAAAAGGAAAAAATGTACCTAGGTGATTCGTCAAACACTTGGAGGGGGGAGGAGGTGAGAGACATTGAGGGAGACGTCGAGGCTGTGGGTAGACGGTGGGGCTCATGGGACGGTTTGCAAGCATCGAAGTCGTGCTCGCCCTTCACTAAGCAAGCTCACAACATCCGAATTCCGACGTTCCAAAGGTCGCTCGTGATTCCGGCGCCGTTTAGCTCGAGAACGGATGCTCTACACCATTGTGATCCGAGGTCCAATTTGTTCTCGATGAAATGAGGCTTCGCGGTGGCCCTAGTCATCCATGAGCTCCCAGCGGCGGCGACAAAGATATGCAGAGATTCCGACTACAGCGGCGTCCGAGTAGCGAATCAAAGGGGGGAGGTCAGCGGGCGTGCTCATGATTGCCGGTAGAGGGAAGGAACGTGGCGGAGGAGGTTCCCCCATGGAGGCGGTCAAGCGAGAGGGAGTAGCGTTCGAAAATGAATCTTTTGCTGATAGTTCATTTTGCCTGCTCAAGTTTGAGAGATGACACACACTTCTCAAATATTTGAGTGGTTAACCATTTTAAGAGTTTGTCTAGGTGCGTTTTAACTCCTGAAAATAGCATCTTTTAAGAATTTAAGCCCTTTTAGGAGTTTGGCTAGCGATGCCTTTAGTTATGGCTACTTATGTAATGGGCCGGACCATCTTTACCCCCGTTATTCTATTTTCAAACTTTGTTGTAATGAAGGGAAAACCCTATTTGACTCTCGGTGCATCATGTGTCGATCTATTGGCCGGCCCACTGTACAACGAGCTCTAAGCATAGAGAGGCAAGGGTGAACGATTTTCTCATGTTTTTTGTGTAGCGGTTTTCTCTGTTACTTTTGGTTTTTGTGTATGGAGGTTTTTCTTCTGGGGTTGCCCCTTTTTGCTTTTTTGCTTTTTAGTTTATTTTCTTGTGCCGTTTTGTAACTATGTGCATTCGGTTTTTTTATTTGCATGGTATTGATACATCGGTAAATGCGGTATGAAATTAAAATACAGTTTGTTTTGGTATGTACCAAATTATTTCGGTATGGTTTTGGTATATACCATAATAATCAAAATTGATGCGAATTTAAAAATGACATAATAATATTTGATAAATTTCTGACTCAAGACCCATACTTTATTATATAGACTAAGACTATATATAACTATATATAAGTATATATGCATGCATGGATTATTGCCCCTGATGGTTGTTCGTGCATGCAAATGTGCGATGTATACTTTGCTTTTGTTTATGCACATGCTTAGCATTGTTTAGACAAAAATGAGTGCGTTACAAGAAAATTGAACGTGCTTAGCAGGGAATCTAGCTCCTGTACAAAAAAAGTATACAACGTTTTGGGCCTTAGTATGGTTGTTGGCCAAAGAAATATAAATATATCTTTTACTTTGGTCAATTCGTTTAGTGGTTCTATGGTACAACGTTACAAAGTTCTGGAATTCTTTTTTTTTCCTTTTCTACTTTTACCTTCCTAAAATTCAGAAAATGAATATCCAAGATTCGATTATTTCTCAATGATACACGTACATTTTAAAAAAATGAGAACTTTTTTAAATTCCATGATTTTTTTAAATAGAACATTTGACAACATTTTTGGAATTTAATATCATTTTTAATTCAAGAATACTTTCTAAATTCCAGAACATCTCATAGAATCTGTGAATATTATTTTAACATTCGAGAACATTTTATAAATTTATTTAATATTCTAAAGAAAGAACAACAAATCTTTTCAAAAAATTAACAACATCTTACATTTTATGAACACTTTGTTAAAAAATTCGCCAACATTTTATAAAATGAGGGCGATTTTTATTTTTGAAGAACATTTTTTATATCTTCTGTTATGTTTTTAAATGTCAAGTACATTTTTTAACTCGCTGTTATTTTAAAATTCGTATTTTCTGCATGAACTACATAACATTTCTTATAATCTTGTATCCCGTGGTCGTTTTTCTGTGGAGAAAATCAGAAAAGAATCATTGGTGCACAAGTGCCAAAGTGGGCCGGCCCAGTTGCTCCCTCATATGCACTATGTTGACATTTTGATACAAAGTGCGTCGTATAATCTCTTAGAGCATCTCCAGCCGTTCGGCCCCCCAGGGCGCCGAAAAAGAGCCGCCTGGGGGTGAGCCGGCGCTAGATTGGTGCGTGGGGCGACTTTGTTCCCAGTCGTCGGCCCATAGGTCGCCCCGGGTTCGGCGATGTTCCGTACAAATTTATGCAAACTCGGCGATTTCGGCACGAACTTGGCGAAAATTCATTGAAATTTGTACAAAAAAGATGAAAACATGCAAACTACGCCTAACTACGCCTAGCCGCCACCGCCGCCGTCTACATGCCGAGAAGCCTGTAGAAGCGGGTGTAGTCGCCGCCGTCGCCATCACATCGTCGTCGTCGCGTGCCTCGCCTGTGCCGCCGCCGTTGCTGCTACAGCCCTGGCCAGGGTCGCCGACGCGCGGTGGGGCGCTGGACGGCCCGGCCTCGTCCTCCACGTCGCTGTCGAGGACGATGACGCAGCCCTCCTCACGCCCGCGGCGCCGGGCCTTGAGCTCCGCGTACGCCCGGCGCTAGCGGCGTACCTGCTCCCGGATGTAGTCCTCCTTCGCCCACTTGAGGGCGGACTCGTCGTCGGGGGCCGCCATCTCGACGTGCTCCGGCTTCACCGGGAGCAGCCTCGGCTCCGGCTTCGGCCAGACACGGTGGAGGGAGCCGCGCGGGGAGGGCCGGGCACCCTCGTTGATGATGAGGGCGCCGCTGCGGGTGCGGCGCCCGAGCGGTGTCTCCTCCGGCTCGGGCTTGACGGGGCGGAGCGCGGCCGGCGAGCCGGAGCCCGACGACGAGGACGACCCCGGCTCCATCCGCCGCGGCGTCCAGGAGCTACCACGGCGGCGAGAGAAGGACGGCTGTGGCGGGTACTCGAGGCGCGGCACGTTACCGGTCTCGATGTGGTCGAGGACGGCCTCGAGGGTACGGCCTGGCACGCCCCACCACTCGCGCCGCCCGTCGGCGTTGAGGTGGCCGCGCGGGATGATACCGTTGGTGGAGGCGATCTGCTCCTCGCGGCGGCGTTGGAAGTACATGGTCCAGAGGGTGTGGTTGTCGGCGGCGTAGCGCGGCTCGTTCCGCTGCTCCTCCGTCAGGGACGCACGGATGCGGGCGATCTCAGCCCGCCGCGCCGCCCCTTCAGGCACCGGTTGCACCGGGATGCCGCCGGCGCTCAGCCTCAACGTCCCCCGCACTCGCATGTCCGGGACGCCGGGTACTCGGCCTCGTCGAGCAGGCGCGGCTCCGGCTCTTGGAGGTGGCGGCGGCCAAAGCCGTTCGCCGCCGTGCCGTCTCCTGGGAACCTCTCGGCCATCTTTTTGTCGGCCGGAAGAGGGAAGAGTGTTGCTTTCTAGGCCGGAGAGGGGGGAAATGAGAGTTGTGGCGTCCACCGGCGGGGAGCGTCGGTGTCAAAACCGGCGGATCTCGGGTAGGGGGTCCCGAACTGTGCGTCTAAGGCAGATGGTAACAGGAGGCGAGGGACACAATGTTACCCAGGTTCGGGCCCTCTCGATGGAGATAATACCCTACTTACTGCTTGATTGATCTTGATGATATGAGTATTACAAGAGTTGATCTACCACGAGATCATAGAGGCCAAACCCTAGAAGCTAGCCTATGATTATGATTGTTGTTGTCCTACGGACTAAACCCTCCGGTTTATATAGACACCGGAGGGGGCTAGGGTTACACAGAGTCGGTTACAAGGGAGGAGATCTACACATCCGAATTGCCAAGCTTGCCTTCCACGCAAAGGAGAATCCCATCCGGACACGGGACGAAGTCTTCAATCTTGTATCTTCATAGTCCAACAGTCCAGCCAAAGTATATAGTCCGGCTGTCCGAGGACCCCCTAATCCACGACTCCCTCAGTAGCCCCTGAACCAGGCTTCAATGACGATGAGTCTGACGCGTAGATTGTCTTTGGCATTGCAAGGCGGGTTCCTCCTCCGAATACTCCGTAGAAGATTTTGAACACGAGGATCGTGTCCGGCTCTGCAAAATTTTTTTCCACATACCACCGTAGAGAGTATAATATCCCACAAATCTAATCTGCTAACAAATTTTGTAGCGTGACATCACGCCATGGCCCGGTCATTATTCGAATCGCTTTTCTCAACCAGCTACAACACATATTGCGAGGCGGTTTTCTTGGCACGTCTTGTCGAAGCAGAGATCGTGTCCCCTTATCACAGGATTCTCATCAATACGGGTGTGGATAACCCAACCGCGCTATCAATCACAGTGCTTGGGGAATAAGCGAGTTTACCAGGCAAGTGGGGAGGCGCAGAATCCCTGCTGCCTTTATAAGGGGATAAGGACTCCCTTTCGCACCCACGCTTTCTTCTTCCCGATCCATTCCCCTTCGCTCGAGCTCCAACGCCCGAGCGTTCGTCTTCTCCGCCCACAAAGGCCTTCCGAAAATGTCCGGATCCGGAGCAGGAGGCAAGTGGATGGCCTCTACCATCCGGGAGAAGGATATCAAAAAGCTTCGGGAGGCCGGGTACCTGGCCAAGAAAATCAGCCACCGCCTCCCGACGGCGGGACAGATCGTCCCTACTCTGGAACCCCACGAGAGGGTTGTATTCCTCCCTCATTTTGTCCGCGGGCTAGGGTTTCCCCTCCACCCGTTCGTTCACGGCATTATGTATTGATTTTCACGATCTATCCCCCAATTCCTTCCTCAACATCTCGACATTCATCGTCGTGTGCGAGGCTTTTCTCCGCATCTCGCCACACTTCGGCTTATGGCTGAAGATCTTTAATGTGAAGCCCAAGGTAGTGAGCGGCGAGCACGCCGAGTGCGGGGGCGCTATGGTGAGCAAGATGCCCAACGTCACATGGCCAACAGGTACTTTTAATGATTCCGTCAAAGAGTGGCAACAGCAGTGGTTTTACATCACTGAGCGGCGCGGCACGGAATGGGCCGCTGCTCCCGGGTTCCGATCCGGAGCTCCTCTGCGGCTTACGTCCTGGCCCAAGAAGGGCCTGAACTGGTCTTCATCCGACGAACTGTCGGTGCTCCAGATGCGCGTTAAAGATATGGAAGACAAGAACATCGAACTTGTCAATGTAGTCCAGGTGATGTTAGTTCGCCGGATCCTGCCTTGTCAACACCGGACTTGCAATCTATGGGAATTCGATTCGGCAAAGCACCAGACCCTGCGAGAGCTCTTTGGCTCCTCGCACAAGGACATCTGGAAGGTGCTTTTCAAGTCTGGCAAATCATAGCCGGACTCAGCCGAGGACCGCGGGTACCAACTGTCCCGTCCTGCAAGCTCGGTAAGTCATCATATGTTTTATCCGCATAACCCAAGGGAAATACTTAATGTGTTTTACACAATTCTCCTAGGGCTGGACGAAGAAGGCGGAGCGGATCCACTGTCCGGCCCACTTCTGACGAAGATGCTGGTCCCGGCGCCATACAAGGCGCCGAAGAAGAAGGCCGAGAAGGAGGCCAAAAAGGCCCGGGGCGGCCTTCGTCGTGGCGGCACTTCAGACACAATATCCAAAGGCTCCAATGCCCGTTCTGCCTCCGAAGAGGACGAGGAGGAGGAGGAAGACGAATCCCCAGCGGGGGGAAGAAAGAAGAGGACGGCCTCCATACACTTGGATGCCGAGTCGCCTAAAAGGGGGAAAACTCCTCTTCCGGAGGAGTCCACTGCCGCCGCCGACAGCAGCCCGGAGTGGGATCCCAGGGCCCAGCCCCTGGTGAACTCGTGAGTATATAAAATCCGAACACGTTTATGCATCCAGACTCATCATGGCATAATATTTTAACCTGAGCCATACTTTTTGTAGTCCGGCGAGGTCCCGCACCGAACAATCCCCGTCAGAGGATTTGCTGAGCTCGGATGCTATGGAGAGCGGGACGCCCCCGAAGGCCCCTTCCCCCAAAGGAGAGGGGGAAAAGATCGTGAAGGCAGCGCCTGGAGGTCAAACTTCAGGGGCCGGAGACATGGGGGAGAAGATTCCCATGGGAGTTGATGGCGGGGGCCATCTTGAATTCGGCCCCCAGCCGGACGCAATTCCGGAGACCAATACGGCTCCAGAATCAAGCAGGCGGCCTCCCTCGGCTGGAGGGGGTGTGCCTGTTCCACCGGCAACCTCTGTCCAACCAAAGGTGTCGGATGCCTTGTTGTCGGCGCCGAAGAGCGCCTCCATCATCGATGAACACCGTGCCCTTATGGGTGCGGTGATTGAGAAGATTCAGTCTGTTGAGAGTGGACTGAATGAAGCCTGTATCAGCCTTATAAGAGGCTTTGAGGTATGTTTTATGAGGTTTCGAAGAGTGTCATAGTATGGATAGTAGCCCCTGATACACTGTTCGGTGAAAGAAAGAACCGGACAGAGGATCAAATTTTATGTTCGTAGGAAGACTCACTTGATGACATCTATCTCTTCTTTTATAAGCAGGCGTCTGTAGCGACTACTGCCTCTCATACTACGGAGGTCTCCGGACTGAATCAAAGTCTGGAGCGGGCCAAAAAAGAACTTGGCCAGTTGAAAAGGCAGTTGGAAGATAAACAAGGTATGCACAAGCCTTGTTCGCGTTCAGTGTGAACGAATTTCCAGTATGATAAAATATGTTTCATGATTTGCTCTAGGGACGATGACCGAAGTCGAGGCTCTTAAGAAGGCTGTGGCCGAGGCCGAGAAAAAGGCAGCCGGAGAGCAGGCCCTTCGTGAGAAGCACGAGGCCAGGGTTATTGAAGCTGAGCAAGAGCTTCAAGAGGCTGTGAAGAAATGCGAGACCTTGGAGGAGAGTTTAACGGAGAAAGAATCCGAACTCACCAGGGCTCATCAGGCCGCGCACGATGCCCTGGGGGAAACCCAAGGCGCCCTGCGGGAGATCCAAGAGGCGAGGAAGATCGCGGTGGGTAAGGCTTTTTTCCATGTGAAGCAAGTATTTGAGGAGAAAATCATGTTTCTAATTTTGAATTTGGATTTCTCCATGGGTATTTGCGGAGCTGCCCCGCGACATATCGGATGCCGCCCAATTCTACCGAGCCGAAGAAAGGGAAACTGCGGATAAGCTCTTCTGGTCACAGTATCTGGCACCGAATTATCCGGTGCCTTTTGCCGATCAACTGAAACAGCTGATCGAACTGCATAGGGCGGCCGAACTAGCCATGAAGGATTTGATTATCCGGCTATGGCCCGCCGAGCCGATTCCAAGCAGCTACTTCGGGCTCGTGAAGCGGCTTGTAAGTGCGTGCCCTTGACTTGACGTCATCAAGCGGTCGGTCTATATAGAGGGTGCGCGAATGGCCTTCGCCCGCGCAAAGGTGCACTGGGGGAAGATGGATGCTGAAAAGCTGATGACCGAGGGACCGCCAGAGGGGAAGGAGCACTGCAAGCCCGAATTATATTATGAAAGTGTCCTGAAAGGATCATGCCTTGCGGCGGAGCAATGCACCAAGGACGTTATATTTCCATGAATACAATCATGTTGTCCTTTGTAATGTTGAACAAGGTCATTTCTATTATTTATTGCCTGTTATATGAAAGTTTATCCTCCTGCGCGGCCGTTTTATATATTAATCCTGAGAGTTGGCCAGTCGTCGGCTTCTGCCCCCACGTAGGAAGTATGGGGGTGTTCGGGATAAACCTGATCACTCTTTATCCCAGTTTTGGGTCCTTCAAAGGAGGTGTTCAGCACAACGAACCAGGCAATCGGACTATAGGGTTTTATCACTCTCCTTAGCCATAGGAGATTTAGAAAAGGAAGGTAGGCGCAGCCCCTGGTGTTCGGAAGACCGCACGAGGGGCTCTATAAGCACCTGATCGGAAGAATAACCGATCCATCGCACTCTGCATTGGTTATGGCATTATGCGGGAGAAATCCTTAAAGATTTTACAACCTCTCGAACAGCTGACCAGCTCTCGCCGTATCATGACAGTCAGTTTTCGGCTTTCTCTACTGAGGTGCTCGTCCGAAAGAACCGGGACACAATCGCAGTAGTTCTCCCTGTGCCGCCTTAGCCGATATAGCGGAACGTAAGGCAGCAAAACATGGGAGCCGGGCAAACCCAACATTTGACCCAAGACATGATTCGGAGCTGATGCATATAATGCTATAAGTTCGGGGTGCCGAACTTCCATGAAGGTGTTCGGACTTCATTGCCGTATTATGGGTAAAACGAAGCCCCTGGCATATTTAAGGCATATCGCGGCGTACGGATGCCACTTGACAAAAGAATTTCAATAAGAAATAACAGCAGATAAGCGTCATATAAATCCACATGTTGTATTTGAATGGTACGTCGATGCGTATGAGTACAGGTAATGTGATATAAAAAAAAGATATGACTGTGGAACCTGCTGAGACCAGGGGGAAGAAGCTGTGTGCGGATCCGGAGTATAGTTGGATGGTCATTGCTAGGAATATCTAAGGATTCCCTTTCGCGTTCAAGCTGCTTCCAAATCGCCAGTCCTGGTCGGCGGAAGGGTGAACCTGCAAAGGGAATGTAAGAAATGTTTGTGTGCCGAAGAGCGGTTGAGCCGCGGTATGCGGCCTGTCCTGGCCTTCGCCGGAGTGTTTAATTGAGCTCTGGACGAGCCGGGCTATCCTGCCGCGAAGTAGTTCGGAGTCCTTTGGCGGTGTCCGGGAGCCTGGCCGTCGACTCGAGGTTCGACTGGAAGGTGCCACTCGTTGCTTCTGCTGTTAAAGTAGCGGTATACTCCTTGGTGCCGAGGGAAAGTTCGGCCTTGCCATTAACCGTGATGACACCGCGCGGACCGGGCATCTTAAGCTTACGGTAGGCGTAATGTGGCACCGCGTTGAATCGAGCGAACGCGGTTCATCCGAGCAGTGCCTGATAATCACTGCGAAAGGGGACGATGTCGAAGATTAACTCTTCGGCATGGTAATTGTCTGGTGATCCGAAGACTACCTCAAGGGCGATGGAGCCTGTACAGCTGGCCTCCACGCCTGGTATAATACCTCTGAAGGTGGCTTTAGTGGGCTTGATCACCGAATGATCGATGCCCATCTTGCGCACTGTGTCCTGGTAAAGCAGGTTTACACTGCTACCTCCGTCCATAAGGAATCGTGTGAGGTGGAACCCATCAATTATTGGGTCCAGGACTAGTGCGGCTGGATTGCACTGATTGGTGTTAACCGGACGATCCGTGCGGTTGAAGGTGATCGGGCCTAGTTTATATTGTGGGACGACTGGTTCCGTTAAGTCGGCGTCCCTAGGGTGCGCATCCAGTCCGGGTTGGGGGTGTGGGTGCCGTTTACCACATTCACCATATGGATTTGCGAGGGGGATTTCTTTTGCCCTCCTGTATTCGGTGATCTAGGCTCCTTGTCGCCATCATCGCTTCGAGACCCCTTATCTTTGTTTTTGCCGCCTGACCTGCCAACTTGTTTGAAGACCCAGCATTCTCTGTTGGTATGATTGGCTAGTGTTCCTGGGGTGCCATGAATTTGGCATGGCGGTCGAGTATGCGGTCCATACTGGACGGACCCGAATTGTCATTTTTGAGTGGCCCATTCCGCTGACCGGACTTAGAGCCGCTAAATCCGGCATTGACTGTCGTATCTTCGACGTTTTCACCATTTTTGCGGCGCTTGTGTTTGTTGCGTCGGGGCTTGCCGTTGCTATCTCTGGGCTCTGATGTGCCAGGGTTGCTTGCTGTGTTGTTGCTACGGGCCAACCAGCTATCTTCGCCCGCGCAAAAGCGGGTCATGAGTGTCGTGAGGGCTACCATGGATTTTGGCTTCTCTTGGCCGAGATGCCGGGCGAGCCACTCGTCACGGATGTTATGTTTAAAGGCCGCTAGGGCTTCAGCATCCGGACAGTCGACAATTTGGTTCTTTTTTAGGAACCGAGTCCAGAATTTCCTGGCTGACTCTCTAGGCTGTTGTGTTATGTGACTTAGGTCATCAGCATCCGGTGGTCGCACATAAGTGCCCTGGAAGTTGTCCAGGAATGCGTCTGCCAGGTTCTCCCAACTTTCGATGGATTTTGCCGGCAAGTTATTTAGCCAATGCCGAGCCGGCCCTTTGAGTTTTAGCGGGAGATACTTGATGGCGTGTAGATCATCCCCGCGGGCCATGTGAATGTGGAGGAAGAAATCCTCTATCCATACCGCGGGGTCTGTAGTACCATCATATGATTCGATGTTCACAGGTTTAAACCCTTCTGGGAATTCATGATCCATTACTTCATCGGTGAAGCATAGGGGGTGTGCGGTGCCTCTGTGCCGGGCTATATCATGACGCAGTTCATACGAGTCTTGTCTGCTGTATTCGGCCTGGCCGGATTTGTTTTAGTATATCCAGCGTGACGGTCGTCGTCACGCGTTGGGGCGCGCCCTCGTGATCCGTAGATTGATCTTTTATGTCCTGCTTTGTTTTCCAATACGTCTCGCATGTCTTGCGTGTTACCCCGGGCCTTGGTATTTTTATTTAGCTGGCGACGGGGTGCGGGCTGGACTTCGGCCTGATATGCCGCTTTATCTCGGCCACGAGGTGGCCGGTCAGCCGCATCATACGCTCGAAGCGTAGGTTTTAATGCTTCCTCCTCGAGTTGGGGTAGCGACCTGCGCTTTGGGTAACTTTTGGTTGGGCGCTTGAGTTCGTATTCCTCGGCTGCCAGGACCTCAGTCCATCTATCCGCTAGCAGATCTTGGTCAGCTTGAAGCTGTTGTTGCTTTTTCTTCAGGCTTTTTGCTGTGCCTATAAGCCGGCGTTTGAAGCGCTCCTGCTCGATGGGATCCTCAGGCACGATAAATTCTTCGTCGCCGAGGCTCACCTCGTTTTCGGAGAGAGGCATGTAATTGTCATCCTCTAATTCTCCGTATGCTGCCTGTTCAAAGCCTGGCTGGAGGGGATTGTCTTCGTCTTCGGCATTCTCTGCAGCATTATTGTCTCTTGTGCCGGTATCGCTGCTTTTGCTATGGCGGGGCTTAGAGCGGCGCCGATGACGCTGGTGCTTAGATTGTTTCTCGGGGGGATTATCCTCCGTTGCCTTATTGCCATCGCTTTCTTTGGGGGTGTCCACCATGTATATATCATATGGTGAGGTGGCAGTCCAGCGCCCTGTGGGCGGTGGTTCCTGTTCGTCTCCTGCATCGTCGTCCATACCATCGATGTCTTCGGAGCCGAAATCGAGCATGTCGGTTAAGTCGTCGACAGTGCCTATTAAGTGGGTGGTGGGTGGGGAACGAATTTCTTCGTCGTCCGCTTCCCACTCAAGACGGACATAGTTCGGCCAAGGGTCTCGTAACAAGGAGAGAGACCTTAATAATTTAGCACGTCGCCCAGGGGCGAGTGCTGAAAGATATCCGCGGAGGAAAACTCCATGATCGGTGCCCAATCAGATTCAATAGGCACGGACGCAGGCGGTTCGGAGCCCGTGGCTGGGGACGAATCCAAGGGTCCGGCAACACAGGTCTCATAGGAGGTGAAGTCAGTATTCGGCTCTATCACCGCTGAGTGTGCGGCCTCCGTGGCAGGGTCCATCCACCCGTCCTCGGAAGGCGCGATCTGCTCCGGATTGAGGGCCAGAGTGGCCATAGGTGTGGTCTCCCGAACACCGTCCGACGGCAGAGCTAAGTCATGCTCGTCGTGACTGTGCGGCGCGCCTGACATGGGTTCGAATCCGTCGAAGGTCAAGTCTCCGCGGATGTCGGCAGTATAGTTTAAGTTTCCAAACCTGCCCTGACGGCCAGGGGCGTAGCTCTCGACCTGCTCCAGATGGCCAAGCGAGTTGGCCCGCAGTACGAAGCCGCCGAATACGAAGATCTGTCCGGGGAGAAAAACCTCACCCTGGATCGCATCGTTGCCGATGATCGAAGGGGCCATCAAGCCTTTATCGTGACGGCATAGTGGAACTCTCAATGAAAGCACCAATGTCGGTGTCAAAACCAGCGGATCTCGGGTAGGGGGTCCCGAACTGTGCGTCTAAGGCGGATGGTAACAGGAGGCGGGGGACACAATGTTTACCCAGGTTCGGGCCCTCTCGATGGAGGTAATACCCTACTTCCTGCTTGATTGATCTTGATGATATGAGTATTACAAGAGTTGATCTACCACGAGATCGTAGAGGCCAAACCCTAGAAGCTAGCCTATGATTATGATTGTTGTTGTCCTACGGACTAAACCCTCCGGTTTATATAGACACCGGAGGGGGCTAGGGTTACACAGAGTCGGTTACAAGGGAGGAGATCTACACATCCGAATTGCCAAGCTTGCCTTCCATGCAAAGGAGAGTCCCATCCGGACATGGGACGAAGTCTTCAATATTGTATCTTCATAGTCCAACAGTCCGGCCAAAGTATATAGTCCGGCTGTCCGAGGACCCCCTAATCCAGGACTCCCTCAGGGAGGTCGCCTTTTATAGCCGCAGCTGGGGCGGCGACGGGCTGCATGCCGGGCGACACGTGGCGGGAGAGAGCGGGACGCGCGTCGCGGCGCCGCCCATGAGGCATCAATGGAGGCTGACCGGCGCGGCGGCGCGGCAGGCTTCGCATTGATTCCCGCGGGAACCGAGGCGATGAGGGCGACAAAGCGGCGTCTCGCTGACTCGGTGGGCCCATCCTCTTTCACGCCAAAAACGCTTGCCCCGGCGCCCCCCAGCACGCTGTGTTCGGCCTGGGTCCGCCGGCGCCAGTTTCGCCCCAAACCGGCAAAAAACAGGCTCCTGGGGATGCGACTGGGCCGATTTTTAGCCGCCGGCGCGGAAAAATCGCCTGGGGAGGGCCTGTTGGGGGCACGGCTGGATATGCTCTTACCTAATGAAAACATTGGGGAGCATGCTGGGAACCAAGCTACCAAAAATAAGAACATACTGTATTTTTTAATAAAATAATATTATTAGGGGCCAAGCATCGACGACAGACAATAAGCACCGTCTCCAAAAACCTAGAGAGATGGCCGAGGGCAGCAAACGAAGCAAGATTGTAAGTGGTGCGGTCGTGGGTGGGGGAGCGCGGGTGCACTCATCTTGACGACATACGTTGCCTATCAAAATCGGTTCAAAACAGAAGAAATGTTGCAGTGCAACTTTTGCCAAGCAGTAAAAATAGATAAGAAATGCTACAATATTCGATCACCCAGCACCTTTTGATTTCACTTGAAAGCTAGATACCACTAGCAAAATCATATAAATGCGAGCACAACATCTGTATATTGCTACGAACAATAGCGAGCAGCTTGGTCACTTGTACTAGTGGCTGGGTGTGACAGCCTGATTTTTGGCCCTTTCTTTTTCTTTTGTTTTTCTGAGGTTTTTGCTTGAGTTTTCTTTTTCCGTGGCTTTGTGGTCTAGAGACTGAAGAAGATGCCCCCTTATTTGTTTCCAGAGTCGCTTGTCATTCCCAAATCCTTCCCTAGACCCTGTCATTTTCATCCTAGCCCAAATCCCAATATTCTTTTTATTGGGAATATTCCTTTTCTATTAAAGGAATAACTCAAATTGCCCTAGGTTGTGAAGCAACCTTTATTTCCATCACTCCCAAAATTCCCAAATAATTCTCATAAGTTGTTCGGGTCATATCTTTATCAAATATGGAAAAATATTTCATTTGTCATGTTTATCATCATGCTCAAATAATTCATTTCCTATTCTGCCCTAAATGGCACACTATGAAGCAAGTGCTATTTTCCTTTTCCCAATTGACCTCAAACTCCTTGGACACCTTTTCCTGTCCATATCATTGCCACATGCAAAAATGCAACCTCATTTGCCTAGTAATTATTTAATTATGATTTTCCAAATTTCTATCCAGAAAGAAGCTTTATGAAGGAGGTGCAACCTAGGCATATCCAAATGAGTTGCCATTTTGCATGATCCCTCATATCATCATTGTTGGGGAACGTAGCAGAAATTCAAAAAATTTCTACGCATCACCAAGATCAATCTATGGAGTACTCTAGCAACGAGGGGAAGGGGAGTGCATCTACATACCCTTGTAGATCGCGATGCGGAAGCGTTGCAAGAATGCGAATGAAGGAGTCGTACTCGTAGCGAGTCAGATCGCGGTTGATTCCGATCTAAGCGCCGAACCACGGCGCCTCCGCGTTCAACACACGTGCAGCCCGGTGACGTCTCCCGCGCCTTGATCCAGCAAGGAGAGAGGGAGAGGTTGGGGAAGACTCCATCCAGCAGCAGCACAACGGCGTGGTGGTGATGGAGGAGCGTGGCAATCCCACAGGGCTTCGCCAAGCACCACGGGAGAGGAGGAGGAAGAGAGGTAGGGCTGCGCCAAGAGAGACCGGAAAACTCATGTGTTGGGCAGCCCTAGACCTGAACTATATATAGGGGGGGAGGGGGCTGCGCCCCCTCTAGGGTTCCCACCCCAAGGGGTGGCGGCCAGCCCTAGATCCCATCTAGGGGGGCGGCGAAGGGGAGGAGAGGGGGGCGCCACTAGGGTGGGCCTTAAGGCCCATCTGGACCTAGGGTTTGCCCCCTCCCACTCTCCCATGCGCCTTGGGCCTTGGTGGGGGGCGCACCAGCCCACCTGGGGCTGGTCCCCTCCCACACTTGGCCCACGCAGCCTTCTGGGGCTGGTGGCCCCACTTGGTGGACCCCCGGGACCCTCCCGGTGGTCCCGGTACATTACCGATATCACCCGAAACTTTTCCGGTGACCAAAACAGGACTTCCCATATATAAATCTTTACCTCCGGACCATTCCGGAACTCCTCGTGACGTCCGGGACTCCAAACAACATTCGGTAACCACGTACATACTTTCCCTATAACCCTAGCGTCATCGAACCTTAAGCGTGTAGACCCGACGGGTTCGGGAACCATGCAGACATGACCGAGACGTTCTCCGGCCAATAACCAACAGCGGGATCTGGATACCCATGTTGGCTCCCACATGTTCCACGATGATCTCATCGGATGAACCACGATGTCGGGGATTCAATCAATCCCGTATTCAATTCCCTTTGTCTATCGGTATGTTACTTGCCCGAGATTCGATCGTCGGTATCCCGATACCTTGTTCAATCTCGTTACCGGCAAGTCTCTTTACTCGTTCCGTAACTCACATCATCCCGTGATCAACTCCTTGGTCACATTGTGCACATTATGATGATGTCCTACCGAGTGGGCCCAGAGATACCTCTCCGTTTATACGGAGTGACAAATCCCAGTCTCGATTCGTGCCAACCCAACAGACACTTTCGGAGATACCTGTAGTGCACCTTTATAGCCACCCAGTTACGTTGTGACGTTTGGTACACCCAAAGCATTCCTACGGTATCCGGGAGTTGCACAATCTCATGGTCTAAGGAAATGATACTTGACATTAGAAAAGCTCTGAGCAAACGAACTACACGATCTTGTGCTAGGCTTAGGATTGGGTCTTGTCCATCACATCATTCTCCTAATGATGTGACCCCGTTATCAACGACATCCAATGTCCATGGTCAGGAAACCGTAACCATCTATTGGTCAACGAGCTAGTTAACTAGAGGCTTACTAGGGACATGGTGTTGTCTATGTATCCGCACATGTATCTGAGTTTCCTATCAATACAATTCTAGCATGGATAATAAACGATTATCATGAACAAGGAAATATAATAATAACCAATTTATTATTGCCTCTAGGGCATATTTCCAACAGTCTCCCACTTGCACTAGAGTCAATAATCTAGTTCACATCGCCATGTGATTAACACTCATAGGTCACATCACCATGTGACCAACATCAAAGAGTTCACTAGAGTCAACAATCTAGTTCACATCACTATGTGATTAACACTCAATGTGTTCTGGTTTGATCATGTTATGCTTGTGAGAGAGGTTATTAGTCAACGGGTCTGAACCTTTCAGATCCGTGTGTGCTTTACGAATATCTATGTCATCTTGTGGATGCTACCACGTGCTATTTGGAGCCATTTCAAATAATTGCTCTACTATACGAATCCGGTTTACTACTCAGAGTCATCCGGATTAGTGTCAAAGTTCGCATCGACGTAACCCTTTACGACGAACTCCTTTTCACCTCCATAATCGAGAAAATTCCTTAGTCAACTAGATACTAAGGATAAGTTCGACCGCTGTCATGTGATCCATTCCCGGATCACTATTGTACCCCTTGACCAACTCATGGCAAGGCACACTTCACGTGCGGTACACAGCATAGCATACTGTAGAGCCTACGTCTAAAGCATAGGGGACGACCTTCGTCCTTTCTCTTTCTTCTGCTGTGGTCAGGTCTTGAGTCTTACTCAATACTCACACCTTGTAACACAGCCAAGAACTCCTTCTTTGCTGATCTATTTTGAACTCTTTCAAAATCATGTCAAGGTGTGCGTTCTTTGAAAGTATCATCAGGCGTCTTGATCTATCTCTATAGATCTTGATGCCCAATATGTAAGCAGCTTTATCCAGGTCTTCCTTTGAAAAACTCCTTTCAAACAACCCTTTATGCTTTCCAGAAATTTTACATCATTTCGGATCAACAATATGTCATTCACATATACTTATCAGAAATGCTGCAGCGCCCCCACTCACTTTATTGTAAATACAAGTTTCTAACAAACTTTGTATGAACCCAAAAACTTTGATCACTCCATCAAAGCGTATATTCTGACTCCGAGATGCTTGCTCTAGTCCATGGAAGGATCGCTGGAGCTAGCATACCTTTTAGCATCCTTAGGATCGACAAAACCTTTCTGATTGTATCACATACAACCTTTCCTTACGAAAACTGGTAAGGAAACTTGTTTTGACATCCATCTGCCAGATTTCATAAATGCAGCTAATGCTAACATGATTCCGACGGACTTAAGCATCACTACGGATGAGAAAATCTCATCGTAGTCAACTCCTTGAACTTGTGAAAATACTCTTTCCACAAGTCGAGCTTCATAGACGGTAACATTACCGTCCATGTCCGTCTTCTTCTTAAAGATCCATTTATCTCGGATTTCATGGCTTCTAACCATTTGTCGGAATATGGGCCCACCATCGCTTCTCCATAGCTCGTAGGTTCAGTATTGTCCAACAACATGATATCTCAGACAGGATCACGTACCACTCTGAAGTAGCACGTATCCTCGTCGTCCTACGAGGTTTGGTAGTGACTTGATCCGAAGTTTCATGATCACTATCATAAGCTTCCACTTCAATTGGTGTAGGAGCCACAGGAACAACTTCCTGTGCCCTGCTACACACTAGTTGAAGTTATGGTTCAATAACCTTATCAAGTTCCACCATCCTCCCACTCAATTCTTTCGAGAGAAACTTTTCCTCGAGAAAGGACTCGTTTCTAGAAACAATCACTTTTGCTTCCAGATCTGAAATAGGAGGTATACCCAACTGTTTTGGGTGTTCTATGAAGATGCATTTATCCGCTTTGGGTTCGAGCTTATCAGCCTGAAACTTTTTCACATAAGCATCACAGCCCCAAAATTTTAAGAAACGACAACTTAGGTTTATCTAAACGGTGTCGTATCAACGGAATTGCGTGGTGCCCCTTTTAAAGTGAATGCGGTTGTCTCTAATGCCTAACCCATAAACGATAGTGGTAATTCGATAAGAGACATCATGGTATGCACCATATCCAATAGGGTGCAGTTATGATGTTCGGACACACCATCACACTATGGTGTTCCAGGCGGTATTAATTGTGAAACACTTTCCACAATGTCTTAATTGTGTGCCAAACTCGTAACTCAGATACTCATCTCTATGATCATATCATAGACATTTTATCCTCTTGTCACGACGATCTTCAACTTCACTCTGAAATTACTTGAACCTTTCAATAATTCAGACTTGTGTTTCATCAAGTAAATACACTCAGCATCTACTCAAACCATCTGTGAAGTAAGAACATAACGATATCCACTGCGTGCCTCAGCACTCATTGGACTGCATACATCAAAATGTATTACTTCCAATAAGTTGCTCTCTTGTTCCATCTTACTGAAAACGAGGCCTTTCAGTCATCTTGCCCATGTGGTATGATTTGCATGTCTCAAGTGATTCAAAATCAAGTGAGTCCAAACGATCCATCTGCATGGAGTTTCTTCATGCATATATACCAATAGACATGGTTTGCATGTCTCAATCTTTTCAAAAACGAGTGAGTCCAAAGATCCATCTACATGGAGCTTCTTCACGCGTTTTATCCCAATATGACTCAAATAGCAGTGCCACAAGTATGTGGTACTATCATTACTTTTGGCATGAACATGTCTATCACTACGATCGAGATTCATTTTAGGTGCAAGACCATTGAAGATATTATTCAAATAAACAGAGTAGCCATTATTCTCCTTAAATGAATAACCGTATTGCGATAAACATAATCCAATCTTGCTCAACGCAAACACCAAATCTCGATGGTAGAGGGAGCATGCGATGCTTGATCACATCAACCTTGGAAACACTTCCAACACATATCGTCATCTCACCTTTAGCTAGTCTCCGTTTATTCCGCAGCTTTTATTTCGAGTTACTAACACTTAGCAACCGAACCGGTATCTAATACCCTGGTGCTGCTAGGAGTACTAGTAAAGTACACATTCATATAACGTATATCCAATATAGTTTTGTCGACCTTGCCTGCCTTCTCATCTACCAAGTATCTAGGGTAGTCCTGCTTCAGTGACCGTTCCCCTCATTACAGAAGCACTTAGTCTCGGGTTTGGGTTCAACCTTGGGATTCTTCACTAGAGCAGCAAATGACTTGCTGTTTCATGAAGTATCCCTTTTGCCCTTGCCCTTCTTAAACTAGTGGTTTTACTAACCATCAACAATTGATGCTCCTTCTTGATTTCTACTTTCGCGGTGTCAAACATCGCGAATAGCTCAAGGATCATCATAACTATCCCTGATATGTTATAGTTCATCACGAAGCTCTACTAGCTTGGTGGCAGTGACTATGGAGAACCATCACTATCTCATCTGGAAGATTAACTCCCACTCGATTCAAGCGATTGTGGCACTCAGACAATCTGACCACATGCTCAACGATTGAGCTTTTCTCCCTTAGTCTTCAGGCTTAAGAAACTTGTCAGAGGTCTCATACCTCTTGACGTGGGCACTAGTCTGAAATCCCAATTTCAGTCTTCGGAACATCTCATATGTTCTGCGACGTTTCAAAAACCGTCTTTGGTGCCACAATTCTAAACCATTAGCATTACGCACTGAACTATCACGTAGTTATCAAAACGTGTATGTCAGATGTTCCGCAACATATACAGACGACGCTGAGGTTCAGCACACCGAGCGGTGCATTAAGGACATAAGCCTTCTGTGCAGCAATGAGGACAATCCTCAGTTTACGGACCCAGTCCGCATAATTGCTACTACCAACTTTCAACTAAATTTTCTCTAGGAACATATCTTAAACAGTAGAACTAAAGCGTATGACATAATTTGCAAAGACCTTTTGACTATGTTCATGATAATGAAGTTCATCTGATTATTGAACTCCCACTCAGATAGACATCCCTCTAGTCATCTAAGTGATACATGATCCGAGTCAAACTAGGCCGTGTCCGATCATCACGTGAGACGGACTAGTCATCATCGGTGAACATCTCCATGTTGATCGTATCTACTATACGACTCATGTTCGACCTTTCGGTCTCTTGTGTTCCGAGGCCATGTCTGTACATGCTAGGCTCGTCAAGTCAACCTAAGTGTTTCGCATGTGTTCCGAGGCCATGTCTGTACATGCTAGGCTCGTCAACACCCGTTGTATTCGAACGTTAGAATCTATCACACCCGATCATCACGTGGTGCTTCGAAACAACGAACCTTCGCAACGGTGCACAGTTAGGGGGAACACGTCTCTTGAAATTTTAGTGAGGGATCATCTTATTTAGCTACCGTCGTTCTAAGCAAATAAGATGCATAACATGATAAACATCACATGCAATCAAATAGTGACATGATATGGCCAATATCATTTTGCTCCTTTGATCTCCATCTTCGGGGCACCATGATCATCTTCGTCACCGGCATGACACCATGATCTCCATCATCATGATCTCCATCATTGTGTCTTTATGAAGTTGTCACGCCAACGATTACTTCTACTTCTATGGCTAACGCGCTTAGCAATAAAGTAAAGTAATTTACATGGCGTTATTCAATGACACGCAGGTCATGCAAAAAATAAAGACAACTCCTATGGCTCCTGCCGGTTGTCATACTCATCGACATGCAAGTCGTGATTCCCTATTACAAGAATATGATCAATCTCATACATCACATATATCATTCATCATATCTTCTGGCCATATCACATCACATAGCACATGCTGCAAAAACAAGTTAGACGTCCTCTAATTGTTGTTGCAAGTTTTTACGTGGCTTGTATAGGTTTCTAGCAAGAACGTTTCTTACCTACGTAAGACCACAACGTGATATGCCAATTTCTATTTACCCTTTGTAAGGACCCTTTTCATCGAATCCGTTCCGACTAAAGTGGGAGAGACAGACACCCGCTAGCCACCTTATGCAACTAGTGCATGTCAGTCGGTGGAACCTGTCTCACGTAAGCGTACGTGTAAGGTCGGTCCGGGCCGCTTCATCCCACAATGCCGCCGAAACAAGATAAGACTAGTAGCGGCAAGAAGAATTGGCAACATCTACGCCCACAACTACTTTGTGTTCTACTCGTGCATAGAAACTACGCATAGACCTAGCTCATGATGCCATTGTTGGGGAACGTAGCAGAAATTCAAAAAAATTCTACGCATCACCAAGATCAATCTATGGAGTACTCTAGCAACGAGGGGAAGGGGAGTGCATCTACATACCCTTGTAGATCGCGATGCGGAAGCGTTGCAAGAATGCGAATGAAGGAGTCGTACTCGTAGCGAGTCAGATCGCGGTTGATTTCGATCTAAGCGCCGAACCACGGCGCCTCCGCGTTCAACACACGTGCAGCCCGGTGACGTCTCCCACGCCTTGATCCAGCAAGGAGAGAGGGAGAGGTTGGGGAAGACTCCATCCAGCAGCAGCACGACAGCGTGGTGGTGATGGAGGAGCGTGGCAATCCCGCAGGGCTTCGCCAAGCACCGCGGGAGAGGAGGAGGAAGAGAGGTAGGGCTGCGCCAAGAGAGACCGGAAAACTCATGTGTTGGGCAGCCCTAGACCTCAACTATATATATGGGGGGGAGGGGGCTGCGCCTCCTCTAGGGTTCCCACCCCAAGGGGTGGCGGCCAGCCCTAGATCCCATCTAGGGGGCGGCCAAGGGGAGGAGAGGGGGGCGCCACTAGGGTGGGCCTTAAGGCCCATCTGGACCTAGGGTTTGCCCCCTCCCACTCTCCCATGCGCCTTGGGCCTTGGTGGGGGGCGCACCAGCCCACCTGGGGCTGGTCCCCTCCCACACTTGGCCCACGCAGCCTTCTGGGGCTGGTGGCCCCACTTGGTGGACCCCCGGGACCCTCCCGGTGGTCCCGGTACATTACCGATATCACCCGAAACTTTTCCGGTGACCAAAACAGGACTTCCCATATATAAATCTTTACCTCCGGACCATTCCGGAACTCCTCGTGACGTCCGGGATCTCATCCGGGACTCCGAACAACATTCGGTAACCACGTACATAGTTTCCCTATAACCCTAGCGTCATCGAACCTTAAGCGTGTAGACCCTACGGGTTCGGGAACCATGCAGACATGACCGAGACGTTCTCCGGCCAATAACCAACAACGGGATCTGGATACCCATGTTGGCTCCCACATGTTCCACGATGATCTCATCGGATGAACCACGATGTCGGGGATTCAATCAATCCCGTATTCAATTCCCTTTGTCTATCGGTATGTTACTTGCCCGAGATTCGATCGTCGGTATCCCGATACCTTGTTCAATCTCGTTACCGGCAAGTCTCTTTACTCGTTCCGTAACTCACATCATCCCGTGATCAACTCCTTGGTCACATTGTGCACATTATGATGATGTCCTACCGAGTGGGCCCAGAGATACCTCTCCGTTTATACGGAGTGACAAATCCCAGTCTCGATTCGTGCCAACCCAGCAGACACTTTCGGAGATACCTGTAGTGCACCTTTATAGCCACCCAGTTACGTTGTGACGTTTGGTACACCCAAAGCATTCCTACGGTATCCGGGAGTTGCACAATCTCATGGTCTAAGGAAATGATACTTGACATTAGAAAAGCTCTGAGCAAACGAACTACACGATCTTGTGCTAGGCTTAGGATTGGGTCTTGTCCATCACATCATTCTCCTAATGATGTGATCCCGTTATCAACGACATCCAATGTCCATGGTCAGGAAACCGTAACCATCTATTGATCAACGAGCTAGTTAACTAGAGGCTTACTAGGGACATGGTGCTGTCTATGTATCCACACATGTATCTGAGTTTCCTATCAATACAATTCTAGCATGGATAATAAACGATTATCATGAACAAGGAAATATAATAATAACCAATTTATTATTGCCTCTAGGGCATATTTCCAACAATCATATCATATCCCTCCACCAAAGTAGAGCTCATGTCATGCCTCCATGTGAGCTCATCTTCAATTCTTTGATTCTGTCCAAAATTTCAGTTTGTGAAGCAAGTATATTTTATCTTGCTCCATTATGGCTGCCAATTTTTTCTGGGCTTTCTTTTGTCCATATAACCTACCTCCACCCATTTTGGGCATGGTTCATGAAGCCATTATTCCTCTAGAATTTTTGCAAGTTTCTGTCCAGAAGAGATGTTTGTGAAGCAAGTAACAGTTTGGCTTGGCCAATTGGTATGAGACTTTTTGAGCATCTTCATAGGACCAAATCACTCTGCCTTGCCCAATTTGAGATCAATTTGACACTCCATGTGAGTGCACCTTCCTGATCAAGTTTCTGGACCAGATTATGCAGTTGCAAAGCAAGTGCATTAAATCTTGGTCCATTTCCTGCCAAACTCCCCAGTATGGTAGTCCTTCCTAACCCAAACACCCCAGACAACTCATTTGGCTCTAATCTCACCTCGGTTGAGTACTGTTTCACGGCCAAGTTTACTGCAGTAAACTTTAGAGATCACTTACCATTTAACCAGAGCACTTTTAACCGAACGACCACCACAGTAAGAACCTACCCAGGAAGGACTTACCACTAGACAACATTTTTAAGCCCCTCTGCCCCGCTACATGCCAGTGCACGCGGTGACCGCGTTAATGGCAAGCCTGTGCGCGCGCTCTGCTGCCATTGGCCGCGCCCAGGATGGATTCTTGCTCGGGCCCCTCCTCCTCTCGTCGCCTTTGCGCGCGTGAGCGTGTCCAGCAGCTGGCCCGCGTCGTCGCCGTTCCCCTGGACCCCTCTCCCCCTCCGTCCGTTTCCTCACCGACGCCCACCAACGCTCGCCGCCGAGCGCCCACGGGCGCACTGTGGCCGACCGAGCTTTAATGGTGCTCGGCTTCTTCCTCTGCTTCTCCTTTGGCCTCCTCCTCCCCGTGAGCTCTCCTCTGTGCCTCCCTCGTCGCATGCCTCCGAGCCCATGCGTGAGCACACACGTCCGCGGCGCCGGCCACGCGTCCGCGGCGACGACAGCTCGGCACCTCGCCTCTCTGCCTATATAAGGCCACCCGAGCCTCTCCCGAGCACTCCATCACCTCTGCCTCACTCCACTACTCCTCCCCAGCCTCTCATTCGAGCTCGAGAGCTCCTCTTCGCCTCTGTTGGCCGCCATGGCCATCGCTCCCCTCTGGCTAAATTAGCCCGAAGCCGAGCCCTCCTCCACCTCTAGCCACCACCATCGCCTTGCCCGCACTCCGGCGACCCTCTTCGTGCCCTTGCCCCCTCGCCGGAGCCTCTCTAGGGCCATGCCCAGAAGACCACCGCCGCCTCTGCTCCTTTCTGTCGCGTCGCCGTGCGCCCATGTCGCTCTTCCTCCGGCGCCGTTTCTTTCCTGGACGGATGCGCCATGCCCCCGCGAGCCCGCCGGTGGTCTCCACTTGGCCGGAGATCGCCGGAGTCGGCCGCTCCATCGCCGGCATCGCCCCTGCCTCCCGCTCCTCTGTTTCCCATCGGGGGAGCAGCGAGGAGGAAGACGACGCCCAGCTGTCCCCCTCCCCCTACGCGCGGCCCCCCTCTGTCAGCTGCTCAAGGCCCGGCCCCGCGCTTGCCAGCGTGGATAAGTGGAGACGTACTCCTGTGAGTACGCTTTCCCTTATCGAAGGCGTATTCCATTTCTTCTTCAGGCGAGAATGTATTTTCCTCTCCGGAAAACGTATTTTCAGAAAAGGCACGTTCTGTTTTTCCTGCTGAGGGCCTGTTTCTGATGATTTTATTATAGATAGGTCCCTAGCAGAAAAACCTTCATATCTTTTTAACCACAACTCCAAATGAGGTGATTCCAAAGCCCACTTTTTCGTCTCGTCGAGCCCGTTCTGTTGGTATCATTTTCACTATGTTTTAACATTCTGAAAATGACCTTTTTGCCCTTGCCCTTTATCAGCCCCCTCCGAGAGAGATTTGCTTCCCGCGTTTCTTTCCGCAAGCTTCTCGCACTTTGTCCCGGTGATTTCTTCCACCCCAGGCAAGCCACAATACCCACTTGCATGATAGTCATGCAGTAGCCATGGTTTTCAACTTGAATATTTAATAAATGTGTGCTTGTTTAAAACATGGTTATCGTTGCTCCGGTGCCGCTTAGAGTTTCATGTTCACTCTCGTGTTATGTTGTCTTGCACCTGGTTATCTTGTACTAGTTGCTAGTATTCCTTTCATATGCTTATGCTTGCTAGTAGTACATGTTGATGTTGGTGATGGCCTTCGGTGCATGACTAACATCTGTTCCGAGCGCCGTCGTTATGCATGTCCCTTTGCATCCAGTTGGTTAAATGATTGCATGGTAGCATTGTTGATATGTCTTGCATGATATTTATTGTTGATGCTAGTGGTCATGCTAGGTTTCTATGAGTAGTGTTGTACTTGTGATATTCATGCTCGTCATTATACTATGCTCAGTTGGATATGATTCATTGTGGATATGGTGGATAGTTATGTTGCACCCCGTGATTATGTTGATATCATGTTCATGCATTGTAATTGCATCATGTTATTTTATCATGGCTCAGCATATTGCATTCAAGTTTAACCGGATTAAATTGAACTTGAACAACTGTTGGCTGAGTCATGGTGCCACCAAATCGAGCTGACCAGTGCAACCACACTTGCCTTATGGGGGGTCCTAACTGGGTCTATTGTCGTGCCTCTCACCGGTGCCTCCAACTAGGGAAGGTTATGGGCGTGCGTACCCTGGCCTAATAAGCAGACATAACCTTGTGTGCCCGTAGTTGGATGATAAGTGCTTTTGTCCCTGTTTGGGACGGACCACGACGATGGTCGTTGTGTCTTTGGTTGACACAGGGCCACCCAGGACTAGCCCAATGGGGAGTGAGTCGGAGTGGCCGGGAGAGTGTCATGGCAGTAGATCGGTTTTGTCGGAATGCCGTTGGTCCACCCGAATGGGAGTGTGAGGCCATGGGTTCCGTGGTGTGGGTACAGTGTACTAACCTCTGCGGAGTGTATATTAAATCTATCGATAGCCGCGCCCGCGGATAAGGGCCCAGTTCCTAGTCGGTCCCACTATGAGCCAACAGTATTAATAATAATGTGCTTAATAACAACCCCGGTTCATGGAGGAGATAAGTTGGTTGTGATCGCCGGAAAGATCACCGTTGGAGACCAAGTGTTGGTCATGGTTGTGATCGCCGGAAAGATCACCGTGGTATCGAGGATTCCGAGTTGTTGGATATTCGTGATGTTGTGCGATAATCGTGGGTAAAGATCAAGCTCCTTGTGGTCATTTTATGATTACTACGGTATTGTTTATACCAAGCTTGATTTGATCCTGAGATGATCGTGTAATGTCTGAAGTTGGTAAGTGATGCATGTGATGTTTACAAGGTAACCCGAGCAGAATAAATGATGCACATAGTGTCATCATGTTGCATGCTAGTATCGTTAGATTTATATATACATGCCATGCTCATATTGTTCTAGCAGTATTATGTTCATGCCATGATGATCTCATGATAATTCCTGCTTAACCTGTAATTGCCATGCTGTTGTTTGTCTTGAATGCTTCTGGTTAATTGTGAGCTTGCAAGTACATTCAATGTACTGACCTGGCGTGTCATGCCAGCTTGCAGGTCATGCCTGGATTGCTTGCTTGTTTGGTGTTGTTCCTATGTTCGCGAGCTAGGATAAGCGTTCCAGCCAGAGTCCCTGCGGAGTGGAGTTCACCACCGTCGTCGTTGTTCCGCTGCTAGAGTTATTCCGCTACTTCGAGTTGTTCTGCTGCTTGCATAGAGCAACTGAGGATGGCGTAGTGTCGCCGTGCCGATTTTATTCATTGTAATATAGGATACCTTGTATTCATATTCGTGTAATAATAGAAAGCTGGTTTGTTCTATGCTAAGCAGTGCCGTATTCCAAAAGACTTCTCCTCGATCTCTGGGCTGTAATACGGGGCGTTCCAGTTTTCTCTGAGCCGGGGTGCCACAGGATTGGTATCAGAGCAGGTTTGGCTGTAGGATGCCCTAGCCCGCGCAAACGTTAGAAAGCGGTAGTATAGACCCCAGTTGGTTTGTTGCACTTGATTGTTGCATTTGTTTGTCGCATAGCATGCATATAGATTATTATTTTGTCACTAACGGTTAGTCTTGTGAGTGTAGGCGGCATCATTTTCGGTCCACCGCCTGCACCCTCCTTCTTAGCATGTCTGCTCTTTGGTGTTCGGCGTCATCTCTGTCCCAGCAGAGTGATGCCCTGGTACCCAGAGTTCCAGACACCATTTGCAGGAGTTATGCTTAGGTATCGCGTATATTTTTCCGCCACCCACCCATATTATTTCGGTGATACACTTGTTTCTATCCCCAATCATGCCATCCATCTTGTCCCTCTAGCAACCCTTATTGATCTTGGTTATCAGAAAAGGGCATTGCCGGCGAGCCTTGTTTTTCCACCGCTACCCTACCCAGTCATTCTATTCTTTGGACGTGTACGAATCCCTTTCGTACGTTTGATGATGATGTGGTCGTGACTTTTGTGTCTCGCTACTTGATCGTCAAGTCCGTCCTCACCTGTGTATCCATCCAGATCCAGCCACTGTTCAGCCAGTGCTTGGTGTAGCTTCGGTTACGCCAACTCCTTCCACACATGGGTATAATTTTCGTGCACACCACCACAGCATATTAGACCGTAATACCGGAGTTTCCGTGCGATTTGTGTGCTTAGGTGTGCATGCATATTATGGTGTGAGTAGCAGTAATATGTGATGATTGCTTGATTAATTATATTAGTAGTATGCTTGTGTGCTTTTGTTTTAGTCGTTTCTTTTGTTTCTTTCTTTGGGCCTTCGGTGTTACAAATTTTTCCCCTATTAAAGTTGCTCGTCAGCCGACACCAGACCCGAAGAGTCAACAAGAAATGCATATATTTGGAAACTCAGCTAAACAGAATGGAATTGTTAGCAGACTGCAGTGAAATTGGAAATAGCTCGTCTGAATACAAAAGAAATCCTGGATGGAATGTCAGTATAAAGTTTGCATTAACGTGCACTCCTCACAACAGTATGGAAGTCTCAGCCGACTGTATTCAGATTGGGGGATATCTGATCATGTTACTAAGTGTCAAGTCTCCCTCAGCTTGCACTCCTCATAGCAGAAATGATCAAATCAGCAAGAAGATGAATTGTGTGCAAGGTTGACAGAATATTATCAAAGGTATGGCTCAGATACAAGTTTAATTTTTCGTTGAGGATGATTTTGGAACTCGATGTACCTGGAAGCAAGCGAAAATATGGCATGTACTCGGAAAGGAGGATAGTCCTGCAAAACCGCGTTTCATACAAGAAATCAATAACAAAATTATTAAGATGGTTATATATGTGGAAATCGGTCCGCATATCACAATAAGAAGCTTCTGGTGTAAGCAACCCAATCTTCCCTCGCAAGATACCCGAGAAGCTTCCAAGGAAAGATTCATCTATCTTCCTCAGTATGATATATGGATGATTTCCCGTACAAGGTACTCTGCCTTCTTCAGTAAGCGACCGCAAAAGCTTCCGGCATAAGGTACTGAGTCTTTCCCCAGCAAAGTCTTTAAGGGGGTAAGCTTCTGAAGCACGATGCCCAGTCTTTTTCAGCAAGCTGTCCAATGAAAGTTTCGGGCACAAGCCAGCCAATCTTCCTCAGTAAGACATTGGTACAATGTAGTACGCTGTGAATTGACAGCATATGGCAGTGAATCCCAAGAATCAGATCCGCAACATTTTGGTCAAGAATCAGTCAGAATACATGTCTATCTCGGGAATCAGATTCTCATATATATGCGGTGGGCATACCACCAAGATCTTACAAGATCGGATGAGGATCTGACAACCACGTGAGGATGGTTAAGAGAAGAAAGCCAGTATACACCGCAGTGTGACAAAGGATTATGAGGATTGACGACATCAATGAGCTCAATACAAATACCTGTGAACCTGGAAAATGATCTTGATGAGCCCTTGTCCCCTTTTTCTCCAATGACGGCACCGCGCCTGTGATCTAAGCTGTTTTTAGCTATCCGGGGTGGATGCCGATTTTTATTTCTCTCTTCAACGACTGTCATGAGTTCTGAGCTACTTTTCGGCCGTCTCGTACAGTCGTTGAATTTCTTTTTGTGACAGTAGCCCTATAGCTGCTTTTTGGCTATTTTAGGGAGCTGCCACCTTCTTCTTATCAACCCGGTCTCATGTTCTAAGCTGCTTTTCGGCCGTCTTGAGCCATGGTTGAGTTATTTCAGTAATGTACCAGATTTGAGTTGTAAAGACCATTCTGGTGGCTACTGATTTATTTGCCGATTTCTTGCAAAGGTTCGGATGATCATTTTCCTGCAGTCAGAACTTGAGGGGTGTTGAACCTACCATTTAATGGGTACCCTGTTAGAAAAATGAGGATAAGCTATGATTGCTGAAAAATTGCACCGACAGTACCTATGGTGATACGAAGAAGCAATATGACCCAGCTCTTTCAGCCAAGGATCCAGACCAAGAAAACAATAATGAAGGAGCAAGACCAGTGATGCAGGGGACAATCAAATATTTGGTACGGATCCGATACTCAAGACAGTGGAACCAGTTAAGATGATTCAGAAACTTCCGCGATAAGCCAGAATCTGTCAGGAAAGCGGTTATGACCCAAGTCACTATTTGGAACCCGAAGGACCTGCATTTAGTGGAGAAACCCAATGCAAGGAGTTAGAGCTTGGGTGTCCACTAGAAAAATCTGATCACCACTTCATGAAAGATTGTCAGTGCCGGATGACACACCTAGCGGAAATCACTCTTGGATTTGTGAGACCGACATATATTTCAGTCGTGAGAATCAAACACAGTCAGCTAAGTCAGCAGATCTAAAAAGAAATTGGATCCTGTATAAGCATGAACAAGCAAGGTAAGATCTGTCAGAATATGGATATATTAAAGTAAACCACCCCAGGGCCAGTCAGATAAAAATTTAGTGGGAACAAAAATAAGAAAAAGGATACCCGAGTTGGAAACGGTTTCCTTAAGTCAGTATCTTCATACTTATTCCCTGAGCAACCAAATCTCGAGGACGAGATTTCTTTAAGGGGGTAAGGTTTGTGACAGCCTGATTTTTTACCCTTTCTTTTTCTTTTGTTTTTCTGAGGTTTTTGCTTGAGTTTTCTTTTTCCGTGGCTTTGTGGTCTAGAAACTGAAGAAGATGCCCTCTTCTTTGTTTCCAGAGTGGCTTGTCATTCCCAAATCCTTCCCTAGACCCTGTCATTTTCATCCTAGCCCAAATCCCAATATTCTTTTTATTGGGAATATTCCTTTTCTATTAAAGGAATAACTCAAATTGCCCTAGGTTGTGAAGCAACCTTTATTTCCATTACCCCCAAAATTCCCAAATAATTCTCATAAATTGTTTGGGTCATATCTTTATCAAATATGGAAAAATATTTCATTTGTCATGTTTATCATCATGCTCAAATAATTCATTTCCTATTCTGCCCTAAATGGCACATTGTGAAGCAAGTGCTATTTTACTTTTCCCAATTGACCTCAAACTCCTTGGACACCTTTTCCTGTCCATATCATTGCCACATGCCAAAATGCAACCTCATTTGCCTAGTAATTATTTAATTATGATTTTCCAAAGTTTCTATCCAGAAAGAAGCTTTGTGAAGGAGGTGCAAGCTAGGCATATCCAAATGAGTTGCCATTTTGCATGATCCCTCATATCATCATATCATATCCCTCCACCAAAGTAGAGCTCATGTCATGCCTCCATGTGAGCTCATCTTCAATTCTTTTATTCTGTCCAAAATTTTAGTTTATGAAGCAAGTATATTTTATCTTGCTCCATTATGCTGCCAATTTTTCTGGGCTTTCTATTGTCCATATAACCTACCTCCACCCATTTTGGGCATGGTTCATGAAGCCATTATTCCTCTAGAATTTTTGCAAGTTTCTGTCCAGAAGAGATGTTTGTGAAGCAAGTAACAGTTTGGCTTGGCCAATTGGTATGAGACTTTTTGAGCATCTTCATAGGACCAAATCACTCTGCCTTGCCCAATTTGAGATCAGTTTGACACTCCATGTGAGTGCACCTTCCTGATCAAGTTTCTGGACCAGATTATGCAGTTGCAAAGCAAGTGCATTAAATCTTGGTCCATTTCCTGCCAAACTCCCCAGTATGGTAGTCCTTCCTAACCCAAACACCCCAGACAACTCATTTGGCTCTAATCTCACCTCGGTTGAGTACTGTTTCACGGCCAAGTTTACTGCAGTAAACTTTAGAGCTCACTTACCATTTAACCAGAGCACTTTTAACCGAACTACCACCGCAGTAGGAACCTACCCAGGAAGGACTTACCACTAGACAACATTTTCAACCCCCTCTCCCCCGCTACATGCCAGTGCACGCGGTGACCGCGTTAATGGCAAGCCTGTGCGCGCGCTCAGCTGCCGTTGGCCGCGCCCAGGATGGATTCTTGCTCGGGCCCCTCCTCCTCTCGTCGCCTTCGCGCGCGTGAGTGTGTCCAGCAGCTGGCCCGCGTCGTCGTCGTTCCCCTGGACCCATCTCCCCCTCCATCCGTTTCCTCACCGACGCCCACCGACGCTCGCCGCCGAGTGCCACGGGCGCACTGTGGCCGACCGAGCTTTAATGGCGCTCGGCTTCTTCCTCTGCTTCTCCTTTCGCCTCCTCCTCCCCGTGAGCTCTCCTCTGTGCCTCCCTCGTCGCCTGCCTCCGAGCCCATGCGCGAGGGCCTGTTTGTGATGATTTTATTATAGATAGGTCCCTGGCAGAAAAACCTTCATATCTTTTTAACCACAACTCCAAATGAGGTGATTCCAAAGCCCACTTTTTCGTCTCGTCGAGCCCGTTCTGATGGTATCATTTTCACTATGTTTTAACATTCTAAAAATGACCTTTTTGCCCTTGACCTTAATCAGCCCCCTCCGAGAGAGATCTGCTTCCCGCGTTTCTTTCCGCAAGCTTCTCGCACTTTGTCCCGGTGATTTCTTCCACCCCAGGCAAGCCATAATACCCACTTGCATGATAGTCATGCAGTAGCCATGGTTTTCAACTTGAATATTTAATAAATGTTTGCTTGTTTAAAACATGGTTATCGTTGCTCCGGTGCCGCTTAGAGTTTCATGTTCACTCTCGTGTTATGTTGTCTTGCACCTGGTTATCTTGTACTAGTTGCTAGTATTCCTTTCATATGCTTATGCTTGCTAGTAGTACATGTTGATGTTGGTGATGGCCTTCGGTGCATGACTAACATCTGTTCCGAGCGCCGTCGTTATGCATGTCCCTTTGCATCCAGTTGGTTAAATGATTGCATGGTAGCATTGTTGATATGTCTTGCATGATATTTATTGTTGATGCTAGTGGTCATGCTAGGTTTCTATGAGTAGTGTTGTACTTGTGATATTCATGCTCGTCATTATACTATGCTCAGTTGGATATGATTCATTGTGGATATGGTGGATAGTTATGTTGCACCCCGTGCTTATGTTGATATCATGTTCATGCATTGTAATTGCATCATGTTATTTTATCATGGCTCAGCATATTGCATTCAAGTTTAACCGGATTAAATTGAACTTGAACAACTGTTGGCTGAGTCATGGTGCCACCAAATCGAGCTGACCAGTGCAACCACACTTGCCTTATGGGGGGGTCCTAACTGGGTCTATTGTCGTGCCTCTCACCGGTGCCTCCAACTAGGGAAGGTTATGGGCGTGCGTACCCTGGCCCAATAAGCAGACATAACCTTGTGTGCCCGTAGTTGGATGATAAGTGCTTTTGTCCCTGTTTGGGACGGACCACGACGATGGTCGTTGTGTCTTTGGTTGACACAGGGCCACCCAGGACTAGCCCAATGGGGAGTGAGTCGGAGTGGCCGGGAGAGTGTCATGGCAGTAGATCGGTTTTGTCGGAATGTCGTTGGTCCACCCGAATGGGAGTGTGAGGCCATGGGTTCCGTGGTGTGGGTACAGTGTACTAACCTTTGCAGAGTGTATATTAAATCTATCGATAGCCGCACCCGCGGATAAGGGCCCAGTTCGTAGTCGGTCCCACTATGAGTCAACAGTATTAATAATAATGTGCTTAATAACAACCCCGGTTCGTGGAGGAGATAAGTTGGTTGTGATCGCCGGAAAGATCACTGTTGGAGACCAAGTGTTGGTCATGGTTGTGATCGCCGGAAAGATCACCGTGGTATCGAGGATACCGAGTTGTTGGATATCCGTGATGTTGTGCGAGAACCGTGGGTAAAGATCAAGCTCCTTGTGGTCATTTGATGATTACTACAGTATTGTTTATACCAAGCTTGATTTGATCCTGAGATAATCGTCTAATGTCTGGAGTTGGTAAGTGATGCATGTGATGGTTACAAGGTAACCCGAGCAGAATAAATGATGCATGTAGTGTCATCATGTTGCATGCTAGTATCGTCAAATTTATATGTACATGCCATGCTCATATTGTTCTAGCAGTATTATGTTCATGTTGTTCATGCCATGATGATCTCATGATAATTTCTGCTTAACCTGTAATTGCCATGTTGTTGTTTGTCTTGAATGCTTCTGGTTAATTGTGAGCTTGCAAGTACATTCAATGTACTGACCTGGCGTGTCATGCCAGCTTGCAGGTCATGCCTGGATTGCTTGCTTCTTTGGTGTTGTTCCTGTGTTCGCGAGCTAGGATAAGCGTTCCAGCCAGAGTCCCTGCGGAGTGGAGTTCACCACCATCGTCGTTGTTCCACTGGTAGAGTTATTCTGCTGCTTCGAGTTGTTCTGCTGCTTGCATAGAGCAACTGAGGATGGCGTAGTGCCGCCGTGCCGATGTTATTCATTGTAATATCGGAGATCTTGTATTCATATTCGTGTAATAATAGAAAGCTGGTTTGTTCTATGCTAAGCAGTGCCGTATTCCATAAGACTTCTCCTCGGTCTCTGGGCTGGAATACGGGGCATTCCGGTTTTCTCTGAGCCGGGGTGCCACACTGGGGCGCACCCTGGGTGCGCCTCCTGTGTGTGATTGTGCGCACTAATCTTGCTAGCGCATTTGTTAACTTGTATATGCAGTCATAATGAGTGTCAATTTTTTTAAAAACACATGGAATAGAACTGCAGCAACAAATTATTCACTTGTCAAGCAGAGTGAGCAGAGACAACTAATAGTTCTATATTACCAGAGAGGCGGATGACTGTGAAAGAGCACGACGAGCGGTTGAAATCAAAGTCTAACATCCTCCAAAAATCGGGCGATCTCCAAAAGAGAGGAATAGTTCGTCGGATTATCAGAACGCAGTCAAATCACAAATCTAATCTTGCCTGCACACATCACAGTGGCTGGTTGGGTTACTAATCTAAGCTTGATTATGCATGTTGGCTGGTTGGGTTACTAATCTAAGCTTGATTATGCATGTTGGCCTTACTAGTTCAGTATTGAAATCCGTAACATAGTAAAACTAACTAAAACTCATGCAAGACACTCATTTTCAGTTTTACTCGTATTGATAAGGAATAAGAATGACAGGTCAAGGAATTACAGGAAAAGCTGATACTGTTACTTGCATATTTTTAATTTTTAAATGAGATCCTTTTTTGCCAGCTTTCTCATTAGTATGTCCCAAAAAGCTAACAAAGATCCATCTTGTATACCAAATCATGTAAGCACATGATAAGGTTGACTTTGATTTACTTACCAATCAAATGACATCAAAATTAACATATTACCTTTGGACATCATAACAAAAAATTGTATGAGGACCAAGGCACTCGTATTACAATCCTGACATATACGGGGCTATAGGATAAGTCACATACAAAGTAGCAATGAACTGATAATATAGTTTCTACGATCATCTTCAACGGGAACACCATTGGTACGATGAACAACGAATTACAATCTTTAGTCTTAGCGGGCACAACATACAACCTTAAAATGTAACAATTTAAGTTTTGACCCAAACTTTTATACACAAGTAGGTAGTCCAAATAGCTCGAGGCTATTTTTTGTAACACCAACAATTTCTGGCTGCAAATGCAAAACTAAAGAAGAAAACTGAAACTTCAGTAAGTGGATTAGCTGCTTCATTTCCAAATTCAGATAGCATGGTATCATTTTTAAAAGAAATAATGGCATTTCGGCTTGCCCAAAATCATATATTGATTATTACTATATTTGGTACAGTCCAGATGACACGAAAACAACTGTTTAGTTTGGAAACAGGTATCTAGTCGCAGTGATATTTTTGGTCGATGGTTAACATTTTCCGGCATTCACCGGGGTAGTAATATGCAGTTGGTACGTTGAGTTACCAACCCCAATATGATGAGGTTAACAAATAGCACACATATCCTGGTCAAGAGTAGCAGCTTCTTGCATGAAATGTGTGGCTTACACAAACCATCCTAAAACTAAATGATCAAAGTATATACCATCAACGATTTTAAATAGCACCTTATTACTCACTCCGTCCCATAATATAAGAACGTCTTTGACACTAGTGTAGTGTTAAAAACGTTCTTATATTTTGGGACAGAGGGAGTAGCATTTAGTCTTTCTGATTGTCCATCACTAACATATATGCATGAGTTCTAGGAGAGGATGAAACACTTACATGTATTATGTCGCTTGCAGCAAAGGGCATAAAGGATTCTTATCCTACCTCAGCAATTAGAAGCCATAAGAACTCAATTTGTTTCCATCTCTACAAAATTAACCATGGAACACGTGTGTTTGTGCTTGAAACAAAAAATAACCTGTATGCCAGCAGTGCATATTAGAAGACCAAAATGCATTTCGATCTCCATTGCATGTACATACCATATTATTCATCTGATCCTTGCCGGGAAGAGGTCTAACATATGGCGCTGTTAGGAGCTAGGGTTCTGCCGGTTCTAGGGCGGAGATTGTAGGGGAAAGATGGAGGAAGACGAGGTCGAGGGCGCGGCGGCCGGCGGCTGGGCGCCGTCCTTGCGTGGTGGAGAAGAGGCGGCGGCGGCGCAAGAGGCGGCTAGGGTTAGGTCTCCCGGCTCCCTAAGGGAAGCCGAGCAAATACTGATTGCTTCTTGCTTGATTAGATTGATACATCTCCTCTCCTTATATAGAGAGGTTTACTTGACTCCTAAGCAAACGATAAGATAATTGGGCTAAGCCCCTAATAACGATAAGATAACTTGGGTCACAACCCACTGGGCTAAGCCCCTAATATGACGGTCATAACACTTCTCCCCGCCTGCACAAACAGCTCGTCGTCGAGCTGTAAGGTGGGGAAGCGCTTGCTGAACTCCTCGAGGTGATCAACAAGCGTCAAACACCTTCGCGACAGCTGGGGCGGTCAGGTCGACGTCGACGGCGTCCTCCTCAATGTAGTTTGCAGCCTCCAGGTAGAAGAGTCGCGGGCAGACGTGGTCGGGCGTGTAGGGCTCGTCGCAGTTGAAGCACAACCCTTGGCGGCGACGCTCGAGTAGCTCGGCCGAGGTGAGCCGGCAGAACGGGCGCGCCGCGGTCGCGGCGAGGGGTGCCGCGGAAGCCTGAGCAGGCCGACCCTGCGCGGGAACATCCGACCCGGGTAGCGGCCCAACGGCCCGGGACGGTGATGCCTGCTGGATGGCCATCGCGCGGCGCTCGAACGCGCAGGCGTAGTACATGGCCGTCTGGAGGTCCTGGGGTCCCTGTAGCTCGACGTCCACCCGGATATGATCTGCCAGACCGCCGACGAAGAGTTCGGCCCGCTGGTGAGCCGTCACGCCGGACGCGTGGCACGCCAGGGCCTGAAAGCGGTTGGTGTAGTCCTGCACCGTAGAGGTGAAGGGAAGGCGGCCCAACTCCGCCAGCCGGCTCCCACGTATCGGCAGTTCGAAGCGAAGGAGGCAGAACTCGCGAAAACGCTCCCATGGGGGCATGCCGCCCTCGTCCTGCTCGAGGGCATAGTACCACGTCTGTGCGGCGCCGCGGAGGTGATAAGAGGCAAGCCAGGTGCGGTCCGACGCGAGCGTCCGTTGCCCCTGGAAGAACTGCTCGCACTGGTTGAGCCAGTTGAGGGGGTCCTCGGCGCCGTCGTAGGTGGCGAAGGCGAGCTTGGTGAAGCGCGGCGGTGTCTGAGCATGACCGCCGTGAGTGTACGGCTTGGCGGTACGGAGTAGCGAAGAGGATGGCGTTGGTCCGGTGTGCACAGGTGGTCCGCAGGAAAGCGGTGGCCCGTCGAAGCCAGCGTGGAAACCCGCGGAGCCGGAGGGCCCGTCGTACGGCAGGGAGGGCGCCGGCTGGTCCGCGGCCATGGTGTAGACTGGCGGCGGTGACGTCCCGGCCAACCAGGCCGGAAGCTGGGACGGCGAGGGCGGGAACCGCACTTGCTGAATTGGCACGCCCGCCGGCGTGGTTGTAGTCAGCCCAGTGCTGGGCGGCGGAGCCGCCGGCAGCGGCAGCTGCTGCTGCCTGGAAACGGCGGAGACGGCGGGCGCGGCGATGGCCGCGGCCGGCCATTGTGGCCAGATCGGGGCGGTGGAGTGGGTTGGCTGTAGCTGTAGCGAGGGCTGCAGTGGCCCGACCAGCGTCGCGTTGGCCCCGGGGTGCGGCGGCTGCCAGG